>NW_009970724.1:5373931-5404160 GCF_000747805.2 Chaetura pelagica
AGAGCTCAACAAATATTCTGATGAGTTACTGATGCTTTTTTAGTTGAAAATTCTTCTGACAAACTACTCTGCTGACCAGAGATGACAAGGCTCTGACATCAAGCCTCTGTCTTCAGAGTATACAGAATTGTTATAAAATCTGTTCACAGAGAATGCAACAGAAATAATTCAGGGGCTGTATTTTTCTGCTGAAGCCAACATCAATTTGTCATTTAGTAGAAAACCCTCTTCCTTTCTATTGTTTTAAGGCTTTACACTTTTAACTTTGTTATTGTTTTTCATCAAAAAAATCTTACATTGGCTCCACATTTATCCTGTGTTTATCTTGTATTTAGTGATGTAGAACTTAGTAAAAAGCAGAAAAAAAGGCTTTTTTAAATATACCACTTTTATGACTAAGCAATCACACTTATCCAAAGAAAGAGACAATGTGAATATAAGAAGCAAGATTTCAGTTTTGAATTGTAGACAGATACTGCTGAGTGCAGTCTTCCACAATCAAGCAAATGTAGTTAATTAAGTAATGATCTAACCGTGGCAGGTGTAGCTGTTGATTTAGATCTGATTTTTCTCCAGAAAATTATTTCAGCAAAGCAATTGTTAGTTGGTCTCTTTGCCTGCTCTCTTATTTTCTGTTCCCCTCCCCTTTCTAAGATCATTTAACCTGAAACAAACCAACTACCTTTACCTTTTTGTTTTCTCCAAGCTTCACTAAAATCTAGAAAAAGATAAATAAATAAATAAATAAATAAGTACTGAAGCACCATATAGTAGCGCAGAAACAAAAAACACACACTTAAAATGAGCTCTGAAAAAGTCCTAGGCTGTGCAGGAAAAAGTTATTTATTCTGTGCTTACTATAAGCAACTGTCCTACACAGCTTGTTTACTCTGTTTTCAGAAATGCATGTATGTGTTAATACTATAAATAGTGGGTTGTTTGATAGTTGCGTGTTAAAATAACTTAAGTATTAAAAAAGACATGCATTTGCATATGAATACTCAGGTACTGATTTCAGAGTAGAAACCAAGACACATTATGTAATAAAAATTATTCATACAGCCTTGAGATCACCAAACAAATGTTTTTCACTATAAAGTTCTCTTTCAGTGGGCAGAAATAATAGTAAAAGGAAACTTATACATTACATTTATAGTCAGTTATTCTTAGAAGGTTTGCTGAGTCTCCTAAACCCACTAAGAAAACACTGACAGTACTCTAGGTTTTTTAAATGAAATAAGAAATAAATAATAATAAAAAAGTGCTGAAAGTACTTAAAATATTTAAGAGGATACTGAAAAAAAGGAATGCATCAAAGTGATAAATGCACATTCCCCATCGCTTGGATGCAATACAAATACATCTTTAGTTAATTACCTAATGCCCTCTGTGATGCATCTCTTTGATGTTATATCTTCCTTTTATTGTAAATAATTAGGGTAGGATTACTTGCAAGATGAATTACTATTTGATGACTGCGAGTTCATAGGGCATTGTGTTTGGTTGTACACACTTACGGCACTGGCCTGACAGTAAAGTAATAACCTTCTTAGTCTCACCCAGAGTAGCACTGAGCACCTCTTAAGTTGCAATGAGACCTTAAATCAGTCAGTGAGTTTAACAGAACCGTGCCTTCTTTGTATCTCATAAGATCAGTTTTCAGTGAAAGGCCACATATTGTACTAAATCATCCTTTGACTTTAATGAGTGTCTCTCACATTCAAGTCAAAGGTTGTGTATTGAGGATGACGTTTGACTAGTCTATAATCTGAAGGCAAAGCAAATGATTATTCATTTGCCTACCAAATGAGAAGCAAAGGCAGAAGCATTAGCAGACACACCTTAACAACATTACACTTGTTGAGCATAGATTCCCAAGGCTGCCCCAAGCACTGAGCCCCAGAATGCAGCCAGGGTCCCTCTCCACCTCTGCCATTTCAGTCATCTGCACTTTTGTCTATATGATTTATACAATGATGTCTTACCTCTTCAGTCAAATGAAACAGGATAAATTCACTGAGCCCAAACAAACAAGAGAGAGAACAATCCAGAGGAGGAAGGCTAATAGCTGATCAGTTCAAATCCCATAAACTAACACAGACATTAACTACTGAAATATACCTGGGTGTTCTTGAAATACCACATGGCATACTGATGGATGTTGCCAAATACCACAAGTAAAAATGAAGAGGAAGAGAAATGCAGAAGTGAAACAGAGTGATAATATGTTTGGAAGCCCTCTTTAACTCCCCAGGTACCATTTCTCAGATGGAAAAGTAAGATTAAAAAAAAGTAACAAAAGTTAAACAAGAAATAGCTATTCCAGTGGTGAGAGGGCTACATAGCTGTTCCCCAACCTTGTATCACAATGGAAGCAATTAAGACTGGGGCAAGGAAGAGAGAGGGACTTTGTCAATTACTTCCCTCTGAAGTGTCTTAACTTTCCCTCAGAAATACCAGTAAAACCCTACAGCCACCAAAGACCAGCTAAATTCTGGTGTTATATAAAGCCAGGCAAAGTCTTGCTTAAATAGAAATTGTCTTTGAGTAGGGCAGTTAACAGAAGACTATTACATAAACACAATAAAAGAATGGACAAACTAAGGGCATGGGGAATGGATCAGTATTTCAGAGATGAAAATATACTAGGTGTCATAAAGCATGCCTGAAGAGGTAATATTATGGAAAACTATGAGGAGATCTGAAAAGACAGAAATGTGACAAAGTAGAAATTCCACATAGCAGAAACAGAGAGACAGAGAGAAGAGGATAACAACAACAAAAAAACCAAACAAAGTAATGGATAGAGATGGGAACAACACTACTCAGGATTTAAAAAATAAGGCTGTTTAAACAGATGTAAAATAGAATCCCTGAGTAGTCAGCACAGCTACCTTATTTCTGTGTCACAGTGAGCCATCTATAGGACATATTGTATCACTGGTATTTAAACAAATAAAAAGGCAGGAAAGTCTAATTTAAAAGGAAAGAAGAGGAAATCTGCATTGCAGAATGAAGAGGTGATTTTTAATTCTCACCCCTCTATTTCTTCCCCTTCTATTTTGGCAGTTGCTGTGGGATAAGACCTGCTCTGGTGATGGAGATTGCACCAAAAAGCAGAAAACTCTTCAGCTACCATATTTCAGTAGAAGGTCCTTGTGGGGCTCCTTAAAAACACCCAGTTATTTTATGTACTCTTTTCAGGGCAAAATTCAAATACAAAACAAAATTGTTTAAAAGGTTTTTAAGATACTCCCTAAGAATGAGATAATAATTCATGAGAATTGATGCCATTCTTTCGAGTAATCAGTGCTTGCCAAAGAGTGAATTAAATTAGAGAGACGTTGTTGAAGTCAGCATCCTGTTAAGAGTATACAAGAGGAAAATGTTTCATACATACTTTGCATACATTTTTCCACTGTTTAATTGGGGTGGAGGAGTGAGATAACTCAGCCTATTGTTCTGGCAAGCCACAAGTGTAAAGAGAGAAGGGAATTGTTAACAAGCTAATATTTCTATCTGCTAGATAGATGTCACAAATTCTCATGTAGGAAATTTGCTCTTTCTTTTGCCACAAAGATTAGCTGCAACCTGTGATACCAGTACTTTGCTGGAAGGAATAGTACAGGAGCTTCACTGCTGTGTTATTATCTAGGATCTATTATGTTTTACATTTTTCAAAAATCTTTAAGCTAGATCTTTGACATTCAACTGCCTATAAAGACATACACCACCCGATGAGCAGCTTTGATGTGCATTTTGAGGATTAAATAATCTAGATGGAAGGCAATGTGTTTCCAGCCAAGAAGAAAACTATGGAGGAAATTTTGCCTCCTGCCGTTTAGCACTGCTGGCAGTCAATACCTTTTACCCTACCCTCTAAATTTGATTTCATACATATTTACAGACTATTTTTCCTCTTACTACTAATTCTTTTGAGACCAAATTAAGAACAAAGATAGCAGGAACAGGCTTCATCAAATAAAAATGTAAATATGCTGCATCTCATTTTTGGATGAAGAAAGTTTATTTAAATATTTTCTCAAATGGAATATCTTTGCAGTACCATTATTGCTTGCAACTGGAAAAGTAATAGCCTTACAAGTCAGGGTAACCCATTGAGGCTTAAGCAAATGTATGCATTTAAATAATGCAGTTTGCTTTAAAAAAACAAACTAGAACTTTCTGCCTTTCCAGACAAGGAAAGAATACTAATAATAAAACAATTATAACAGATACTAAAGCATATAAGAAGATTATCTTTTCAAGGTACATTGTTAGGTAGCTCAAAAGTTTTAACTATGAAAGAAACACTGAAATAATTGTAAAATTACTTTTTCACATTTTTAAAAGCAAACTGAAAAACCTAAAGCTAAAACTGAAAATTATGGTGCTTCTCTAAAGTCAGATCAGTCCACACATTTTTCCAATTTTCATTTTCTTAAAGCAGGTCTAAAACCCATCAGTGTTTTTTATATCAGCAACCCAGCTTTTCTGTCTGATTGACTTGACAGGTAAATAGGCAAATATGGTAGATACAGGGCACTGTCTTGATGAAGCTAATGAAGTTACAGCAGTGACTTTGGTGGGGTCAAAATCCTACTAGAGATATTTTCTCTCTTTTACTTCCCAATTTAAGTTCAAAAGAAAAAAATAAATATGCCTTGTCTGACTAACTGAATATTGTTATATTTTTTCCTCAGTTACTACCTCTAGCCATAGTGAAATAAGTGTTATAATTTTTTTCTAAAATAACATTAGCAGTAATTGTTGCAATAAACAATCAAAGTCTTCATATCCCACCATTTTCTTTTTTAAAGAGATGAGACCTATTTTCATCCATAATGACAGGCGTCAGTACAGTTCAGTACAAAAATAAAGTTATGTACAAAGTGAGAAAAAGATAAACTAGACAAGTTTTCTTCATGTTCAGCTGCCATGGCATCCATCAAAAGTAATTTTGAACTCTAGATTTCTCTTAATTTTAAGGTTCTTCCATCCTCTCCTACTCAAAAAACACCTAGAAGCTTCCATATGGGCATTGTAGGACCAAAGTAGCAAAGCACCTTCCAATTCTAGCTATAAAAAACTGAAGTATCCTATTGCATCAGCTGCTTCCCTGCATACCCTACCAGGTATTAGCTACATCTTCTGTACTTACAGAGAAATAGTCAGAGAGAGCTCAGTAGGGCTTTAAACATTGTGTGCACACTGTTAAGGAATCTCTGCAGGCCAATCTCTGGTTTAGATGAGACACTTAGTGATGTTCTGGTAACCAGGTTTACCAGAGCTAGACATATTGTTTCTTGAGAAGATGAAGTCCAGAGAGCCATGAAGGACATCTTGGAGAAAGGAATGAGAAGCCCCCTGGGTTTTCCAGGTTGCATCAAATTTTAGCTTTCTCCACAATCCCCGGCTTCCACGGAGAGCATGCAAGCCAGACTCACTAAGCTAAGGATGTCAGGATTTATGTGGGAATCCATATATTGTCCTCACCTGTAGGTATTTCTTCACAGAAGAATATATTAGGTCCAGCTGCCTTAAACCATTTTCTTTTGAGTAACTGAATCACAGTTCTACTTCTCAAGTGTCATATATTCACAAGCACAAAATTAAACTGCTATGTGTTTGTTATATAGCATATAGATATTCTTTGTTGATGTCTCATGATATTTCTATATAGGGTAAGATAAAATCTACTTTAAAAAAGAGCAAATATGTTAACTTTTTCACAAGAAAACTCAGTAAACTGTGTTTAAACAGAACCCCCTAAGCTGGTAGTCATGTTCATTATCTGCAGGCCTATACCTGCAGTAGGAGACCCAAATATTCTTAGTTCAGGTTTTCCCCCTGTGTTTTTACTTAATTTATCTGATTTTTGAGGGGAAAGCAAAAAAAAAAAAAAAAGGCTGCAGCTCACTCTCTGCAACTGCTGTCCCTACAGGTTATAGGGCAATGGTGAAATGGGCCCTGGGAATGTGCCTCTGCCAACATACAGCTTGACATTTCTTTACCTGATGAAATCCAGATGCACAAAAATACTAACACAACACAAATCTTGAGGAAATTTTCAAATTTTCTCAGAGACTAGGAGCAGACATTTTGAGGAGTTACCAATAAGCAGCTAAATCTAGAAAAGGAAAAAAAACATATGTTACGATAATGAATAAAAAGAGAATAGGAAGATTTAAGATTGACCTTTAAAAGAAAATGTCTTGCAAAATGTTTTTCTTTAAAGGTCTAACATTTCATTTTTGCAGATAAAATGTGTTCATGACAACAAGTGTTTTCTTAGAATTATATAATATATTTTGTGAGAATTTAAAAAAACCTGAAGTTTCCCCATTTGCGAGATTATATTCAAGAGAGATGCTTAGAAAACTCTCCTGTAAGGACTGTATAAATCAGAATCATACAAATTAATATTTTCACAATCTCAGACGCTTCACCACTGTAATTAAAAGCTGAAATTTTCACTTTTGTTATTCTTTTCTCCTGGGTCTGATTTATAACTTTTGTTACACAATTATATTCATTTATTTCTTTGCGCCATGTTGTATGTTACTTCAAAAGTAACATCTAGGGTGTCCTTGCTTTAAAATGTAGATTTAGCCTCCCTGGATGAAACTTGGTAGAACATCTGTGTTTGAAAGTATGAAAAATTACCACATTTTCTGAGTGAACCAGGCTGAGTGCTCACATTATACTGTCTCTAAGAGAAAATTAAAGTGCTGCTGATAGCTGAGGGACTGGATGGCTCAAGGGAATCATAGTGTGTGTGACAGTCTTTCATCTGATGAAAACCAGCATGAATTTAGCCCATGCTGATAATGACCAAAAGTCATTATCATTTGTTCAGTAATTTATTTAAAATTAGTTAGGGGTCAGCTCACGTCTTGGTGGTAAGGATTCCAAATTAGAGCTGAGCAAAGAATGAAGAAATGTCTACAAAAAATATTTAATATGTTTAACTTAGTATGCTTAAACTTCTTTGTGTTTATTGCCTTCTTAATATTTTAACAAACAAGTCTAGGAGGGGGATGTTTGTGAATTTAAAGGATGTATTTGTAAATTCTTACAAAGACCAAATGCACTGAAAAATAGAACTGTTGTTTTAGGATTCTACTTAGTCAACTAAATACATTAAAATATATTGAGTGGTCTCTGTCCCTGGTCAAAATTAACAAACGGCTTCTATTTTATGAATCACATGTTATCAAATGAAATGTTTTCAAGAAAGATACAGAATCACAGCTATTTACAAAAATACTCTGCAAAGAAAACAATCTCCCAAGTTAAACAGAAAAAGGGACTCCATAAAAATACATGATGTCTTATTACCTTAATATTTGGGATAAACTGGAGCCTGTTTGAAGTAAGAATGGAGAACTTAACTCTTTACAGAGGTGGAATAAAGACTGGTGTGTGAAGTCATTTTGGCAATGTGGCCAGGGCATAGAAATCACAGACTGGGATACAAGATGCTACAAAATCTAGCAGAAGCATTTACTAGGCTCATGTTCTCAAAAAAGGGTGTATGAATAAATACAGATATCTAGCAAAAGCACCTCCAGTTAAGGCACCTGGTATATGCTAGCCAAATGTGTAAGTGTAGAGTAATATTTTTTGGTAAAAGACTAATACAGGAAAAAAAACAACAAAAAAACCTACAAAATTCTCAGCAGGACTGTGAGAAAACTATCTGATTTCATATTGTAATTTAACATATGTTTCTAAAACATCTAAGAATTTCCATCATATATAGCCTTCTTTTTACCTGACTAGGACAGAGGGTTAAACAGTGCACTGCATGTGGGCAATTTATTCCCATGTTGGGATATTTAATGAAAGTAAGACCTGAATGTATATTGAGATCAGGTAAGCAGGGGTCTGGATAAGAGATTCACACGAATCATTGAGGTTGGCAGGGACCTCTGGACAGCATTTTGTCCAACTCAGCTGCTCAAAGGAGGTTCAACCCAAGCAGGTTCCTCAGGGTCAGACTGTAAATCATCTTCCTAGTCCTTTGCTGAGCTCTCTCCCATATGTCTGTATCTCTCTTCTTCTGGGGATGCCAGAACTGGACACATCACTCCAGGTGAGTTTCACCAAGACTGATGAAAGGGGAAGGTTCACCTCCCTTGATGTGCTGGCAAGGTGCTGCCTCATGCAGCTCAGGTGACTGTCAACTTTTGCCACAAGAGCACGCTGCTTGCTAATGGTCAACTTGGTGTCCACCAGGATCCCCAGGCCTTTGCTACAAAGCTCCTTTTCAGCTGGTCAGACCCAACCAGTATTGAGGCATTCAGTGATCCCCTTCTAGGTACAGGACTTTGCATTTACCTATTTTTAATTTCGTAAGGTTTCTGTTGATCCATTTCTCTAGGCTGTCAAGGTCTCTCTGAATGACAGCACAACCACTTGGTGTGTCAGCTGCTCCTCTCAATTTCATACCATTTGCAATGTAATTTTGGATTCTAGTCACAGAAAATGAAGAAATAGCTTCTGAAAGCTGAGTGACTTTTGCTCCAAGCAGGAAAAAAGGACAACTATGTGCGTATAACTACAGAGCTGAGCTGATGGCCTTTTATGTGGGAACACGTGATACGGACTCTAATTCCATTCCTGTTTTAATAACAGAGACATTATGGCTTATGGTCTCAGTCTTCAAAGGCAAACAAGGAAGAAGGTTGCAAAGACAATAAACAGCAGTACTTTGTTTCCCTTATTCTACGCTCTTTGCTGGGCTCCTGCTTTCCCTGGGAACAACTAGTCTCTATAATACACCCAATGCACTTGAACAGTGGCAAAAACATACACCCAGGGGAGCACTTCCAGACATTATATTTCCATGTGACTAACAACACGGCACAAGCTCATGAAGTCTGGACAGATAGTTGTTTTAGACAGCAGATTCTCCTCACTGAGAAACACCATATTTAACTGGAATAAAGAGTATTACATCAGCAAGTCTGACGGAAGAAAAACACCTGAAAGAGCTCATCATGAGAGAAGCCATAAGCTTATTTCTATTGTTGCAAAACAGAATGTCAGCAACAACATTTCCAATCTGTAGTTTGTACTGTTCACTATGTTTATCTTCATGCCACAGGGAAAAAATTATGCTTAAGGCAGAAACTTTACACCACACTAGCCTTAAGCTAAAATAACAACACAAATTAAACAGAGCAAGAAATAGTAATGACGACAGCAATCAAGACAGATATAAGAAAAAAACAAAAACATGGTAGGACTGTGGCAAAATAATACACCTTCAGACTTACAAAATACAACTAGCTAGGACATTTAAAGAGAAGATCCATTTCAAGAGAAAAGATGGCAAACTAAAACCTATTATAATACTCAAAATTGTCCTTTTAACCTTTGTTTAAATTAGCACAAGTTGCACGTTCATACCCGATGGCAAAATATAGTCCTTTTCTAGCAAAACATGGAATTTGGGTATTAATACAGAGTATGTAATATTAAAAAGTCATCTATTATAAAATTCAAGGCATGACTATATTGTGAAGTATTGAGCTTAGCAGAAGAAATATTAATTCCTCTTAAATTGGTCCAAAACCCAATAAAGCTATGCAATGAAAATTTGGGTGAATGGTAGACCAGTAGCTACAATAAAGGAGACAATTCTTCACTTGTTGAAAGTAATATCCATTTAAGTTCTGAACACAAGCATCCTCTAAAAATAAACCAAATGAGCTCTCAATATAAAATATGTCTTCCTTCTCTGAAATTCTGTATAGTGAATACAGCCTGAGGGAACTTCTACAAAATGTTATAAAACTGAAAACTGACATTAATAGGAAGTACTGACATATCCTTAGTGACAATAAGTTCAATTCTCCTGCCACTGCATAATGGAAACACCAATTGGCTCCAATTTGCATCGATTGGATTTGCTCCGATCAGTGACAGAAGAATGAGGCCCAGTCCTGCTGAGACATCATTATGAGAGACAGATTTAGTAGAAAGTATTGGCTGCAGCTGAAATGCACGACTCTTTAAAGATATTCAGGCTTTGGTAGAAATCCATTGGGGTGGATAGGACAGAGTAAATGTGGTCAATGCATTCCTCAGTCCCAAAAACTAGTTCACATCAAGAGCTCCATCATTGCATTTCCACCTTTTCACTGCATACACCAATCTCAAGTATCCCTCTGTACAAATTTATCCTGTCCCTTTATTCTCAAAAAAATCCTTCCACTTCCGTAATTATTGTTGTGCATTAAACACATCATTCTTCTCTCTCTCTAATTCACTTCATTTTCTTTCTCATACTTGCCTCACATCTTAGCTTCTTTCTCCCTTCAGCAACCTCCATCAGACCTCCTTTACTCCCTGCGCAGCAGGGAGGTTGAGGTTGGAGAGATCTCCCAGAACATCTGCCCATAACAACCCTGAGTCCAGACTCTACCAAAAGAATCGCCCACTCTATCACTCTTTTTCTATAGTATGTCTGAATTTTGAAGGGAATGAAGAGGTACTGCAGATTTTTTGTGAAAGCTAGGAAGAAGGAATGCAATCTGTCCCCTTATCATGGTGTTCTGACCAAGAACAGATATATTGCACCAAGAGAAGTTGCAAGAAGGAATTTACACTGTACTAGAGACATATGATTAATTTTCAATTGAATGCATCTTAATGTTACAATTGATTTCTTCCTTTAATTCAGGATTGAAAGCCTATTATAATACAACTTATCAATAGAGAATATTAATTTACACTTTGAATTAAGTAGCTAAAATGAGGATTTAATTTAGATTTACTAAGACAGCAACTGCATGTTAATTTAATAACAATTGATTATTAAAATATTTTTACTGAGGTTTAACAGCTCCACATAAGAAGATTTGCGAAATTACTGTCCAAATTGTGTCTTCAGATGTACTGCAGATAATTCAGTGAGGTTGCACAAATGCAAATGAAAACAAAATTTGACTAAATAGGGGTTTTTTCCTCTTGAATTAGAGCAAGTCACTGAATCTAAGTCAAGTGCTTACCTATAGATTTTTAGGATAGTGAAAGCGTTAATAAGGAGTATTATTCATTATGTCATATGTTTTGAAGCTGTAAGACACAAGAGTAGATGTCTAACAGCATTTATGAATTGCCAAAACAATAGTTGAGAATTATATCAAAGACTGTTGATAATTCTAAATGTAAATCTGGCACCAGACATATAAGGTATAAATTAACGTGGCATACAGTAATCCAGGGTACTATGGCCATAATACACTCTTGAATTAACAACAATATGGAAATCTGAAGTGGAATGTGAGGACTGAACTGAACTCAGTTACTTATCAGCAAAGCATGGAAAGGTAAGAACTCTCTCATGCTGTTGTGTGGTGTGTGAGCACATAACACTAATTAGGTGCTGTGATAAACATTTTTTCCACTTGATGCTGAAAGCTGGGCCCAGGATATGCATGAGAATAGCCTGGGTTCTCCCTCTGCAGCTGAGGCAGCCCAAGGGGAAATGCCATAATTTGCTTGCAGAATATTTGCTACCAATTAACATAATGAATTGAGATCTTTGCCAAATTAGAAGGGCAAGATAAAACACTTGGCTTTAGCAGTGCCCTGTCAGACCCTAATCATTCTGTACGGGTAGAGTTTATTCTGCGTTTTTCCATCAATGTTTAAGAGGTTGGCATCTTCAAGGAGGAGAAAAACAAACATTTTAAATCCTTACCTAGTCATGCAGTAAGACTGTAACTGTGACTTTTTTATCACTTGAATCTAACCTTAGATTCTCACCCAGTTCTTCCCTCTTTAGATCTTCTCTTGAAGATAGCAACAAAATGTACTAATTTTTTTCCAGTGTGCAGGTGGATAAAATTCCTCTCTAATTATGATTTTTTGGATTTATTTTTTTTAGGTGTCATTCTAACCAGACGCTCTCAGCTTTTTATTCCTGATTTCTATGTATTTATCACCTCTATTTATACCCTGCTTTATCTGCTGCCTTTCAGCAGTATCAGCTCTTCCTGGTCTATAAAGCATCAGCACAAATTTCAGCAACACTGCTTCATTGCCATTTTTTATTTCCAGCCTTCATGAACAAGAAATGTTCTTCCAGAGTGTATTCTTCCAATCCTTGGATCTATCCTAAGTCTTGTGATATCAGGTAAATCACCATTTTCCTTGCTGCAAGGACTTCTATTTTTTATTTTACATGAAAATGCAGTTATCAGAAAAAGGTGATTGGCACTGAAATCCACTGTGATTTTCACCCCTACACAGTCATAAAACAAACTCATGGATAGTAGAGCTACAGAGTAATTCTCTGGATGTCATCTTTCCTCTTCCATCTCATGTAGTAGAACACCATTAAAGGGAGGGGGAGAAGGGAGCTGAATCACACTGTCAGATCCAGGCCAAAGCTGCCAAAGCTAGATTTTAAGTCAATATCCTTTCTTTCATCAAACACTGTATCTGTGTCAGACAGACATACCTTTATCCTTTCTCCATGACCAAGGAACTCAAAACCTTCCTGTCAGCATCAGCCTCTGCCTAAATTTTTATTCACAGCTGAGTTGACTGACAAAATATCCCCTGGTCTCCCCCAGAGTCTGAGGAATTGTTCAGGGTCACACCAAACCCTGCCACCAGACATGGCCAGACTCTGGTAACAGTGGGGTGTTTGTCTGTGGTTTCCTGAGTTAACAGATCCAGCTCACATTTGACTCCTCTTTTTGATGCCATTCCAAAGCATGTCCTGCTTGAAACACAACCCTCTCCCTTCTCTTTCAATCCTCTAACTAAACCTACAAGTGAAACTCTCCTGCAACATATGTTTATAATCTCAGAATAAATACTATTTTGTAGCCAGTAGCTCATCTTCCAAAATAAAAGATGCAAAATTTAGCCGTTTAATTTCTTACATATTCTGGACCCACATTAAAAAAAAAACACAAAAACAAACAACAAAATATACTTGGTGTTTCTTCTGAACTTCTTGTTCTGTTATAAACCAGATACAAGGGATTCAACAACTTACTCTCCATACAAGTACTTAATTTACCTTTTTGAGGAGGGTGTCAAGGGAGAGCTCAAGTACAGTTGTACAATGTTATGTTGTGATTTTTATTACTACCCCTACCTACCAGACACATGTTACTCTGTCTCCCGAGGAAATACAGACATCCAAAATATAAAAAAAAATACAAGTGCATCTTACTTTTATATCTCTTTCTTGTTCCTCTGTATTCACACTTGTGTGATTGATTTGTGTATGAGATGATTTCCAAGTTTTCAAGCAAAAAGCAGTTAAGAAACAAAATATTTATACTCTTTTAACTTGTGCTTCCTGCCTAGCTAGATCCAATGCAGATGCAAAGTCACTGGTCTGTAGGAGCCTTCCCCAGATCTATAACAAAATAATTAAATTAGTGATCTGTGTTTAGATCAGAGATTCTTGGCTGCCAGCTCCTAAGAACCTGGGGAATTCAGAACCGCAGAAGGATCATTTGGAGTCCATTTGGCAGAAACGTCAGAAACTTGCTGCTCCTGGGAACATCCTTTTCCAATAACATTTATAGCTCTAGATGGAAGTGAAAAGCACCATATGTTAAGAGTTTCCTGCAAAGCTTCCTGGTAAGAGAGGAAATAAATTCAACTTGTCACATCTGCTCGTGGGCCAGTCAAGTAGGATTTTGTCACATCTTTAAGTGGTTTCCAAAACTGCCCTGTTATCAACTGAAGGAATCTTTACTTTTCAAGTTGTTTTTTTAATATGCATGTTTATATAATCTCAACCATTAAATTATTTGTCAGTGAAATTCAGTAGTTTGTATTATTTATCTCTAAACAATAAAGATTAGTCGGTTATTCAGCTAACAGTAACAATTCAGTTGGGAGCCAATTTGCATGCTTCAGCTAAATAGAGCTAAGCAGTCCCATTCTGCCCTTTGTTCTTTTGACCCCAGCTCTGTATATTGTATCAAATTTTCCATTACAAGTACATTTAATTAGACAAAAGTCAAGTTCCTACCATTGTCAGAAATGGTAAGTCCTAAGCACTATAAATGCAAAGCAAACAGCTGGCTTCAAATTCCCAGGGAGTCAGGGATCCCAAAGAACATATTATGAACCAAGACATATTGTCTCTGCAGTTGCTCAAGAAATCATTACTCCCTTTACAGAAAGCAGAAATTTGTTATGTGAACTGCAAAGATAGCACAAAACAAGGCAGCATTATTCTGTGGCAGGAATTTTTTCAAAATTCACAGTGCTGAAATTAGGCATAGCCAAACTTCACAAGCTACGCACACGTTTTTTGGCACCTTGTCTTGTTCTCATTGAATTCAGTGGGAATTTTGCCACTGACTAAACGAAGGGGAGGAGAGGGCCCAAACCATGAAGTTATTTGCCAAAATAATCAAGTAACAGGAAATTGCTCCTCAAAAGGTAGACGTGTTTCAAAATTCCAGATGCCTACTTGGAGCTGATCTAATTTACACACACTGGGCCATATACTGTTCTCTGCCCCTGCACACACTTTTCTTTGATGTTAATGGGAATCTGATGCTGCTCCAGGGTAGTACAGTACACATCCCTTGGAGCCCATTCATTCCACTCTATCAGTAAAGAGGGAGCACAACACAGAGTGGAAGGAACACATCACATTACAACCAATATTTATGCAATTATTGAAGAACACTGTATGTATTACATTTGCAAACTGTCCATAATAATTTAATTTTCTTTCCTCAATTTATAATATGTTAACTAGGCATTAAATTAAATGCTTTTTAACATACAACTGATTATTCTATAGAGTATCCAGCCAAGATTGATTACTGAATAATAATTCATCATTTACATAAATATTTATGTAATTTATTTTTCAAAAATTCCACACTGTATAAACAGATAACATGAGGAAATGGCAAATGCTAGGACAGGAATTGTTCTTTGCCTTTTAGAGATCTTTTCATAAAGACTGCTGTACATTAGGGGAAACAAACTGTACTCCATTCATTAAGGATTAATAAGTCTTTCATTAAATGTTATCAGAACTTCATAATAACATAGCATGTTCTCCTTAACATGCACCAAGAAACAGAACAGTTGCCAAAAAATAAGAAAATTTTGGTTTAATCATAATATAATGTATACAAGCTTTAACCAATCTGGAATTTTCATGAAAAGCTGATGTTTTATTTGAGATCCCCCCCTTGCTCTAGCTCATATCAATGACAAAACCTCTTCTTTCTGACCTTGTGCCTACCATTATCATATCTGACCCCTACAAAATCTTACTGCAATTATTTCTACCTAGGTTCCTGTGTGACAAATTGACAGTTGTACTTATTACATTAACAGGGATTTGAGGGTGGTTAGTTGGTATTTACAAGCCACAAAGGAAAAATTTTAAATATGAGCAGGAATCTACAGAAACTCCATTAACAGAGGCTGGCTAGAACTCATTCAGCAGATTTCCCAGTGATTCTGGCCACACTTTCCCTGTCTGAAAGCAACACTCACTTTTTATGGACTACTTGTCCTCCATACAGTGCCTCTTCCAAAGCTGACTGAAGTAAGTGGAAAAAACTCCCAAACATCTCATGAGCTTTGGGTCAGCTGGACATTTTGCACAATCTTCTCATAAACTGAAGAGCATTTACAGGCTAGTCTCAAGACTGGGTTTTGGCCTGCCCACATGGAGTGGAAAGGGAGACTCAAATTTGAGTTCAGTAGGAAAGAAAAGACAAGTTCCACATAGCTAGATAAATGCCTCTACCTTGGCTAACTGTGCTCATGCTTCTTGTTGGCCTATTTAAAAGTGTCAAAGATATTATAAAATAACATGCTTATTCAAAAACTGCAGCCAAATCAATGTATTAAGGGTTTTTTGACATACTAAATTGCTGCTTACAAGAAAGGGCTTGGGAGAAAATACATTCCTTGACTAGAACATAGGATCCTTTTTACAAAAAGAAAACTTAATTTAATGACTGGCTTAAGATGACCAACTGCAAACCAGTTTCAGTGATACAAAGAGGAAAATGTTTTATGAGAAAAGAAAACTGCATCTGTTTTTTCCATTTCTGCTTAAAAGTCACCAGGTAGCCAGCAGCAAGTGCTAAGGAGATATATTCCACACAGGGATCAAGACTGAAAAAGAGCCCAGCTTTGGTTCATTGCTGCAAGCTGATTTGCATCTCTTGAGAACACTCAGCTCTACACAGAAACTGGTGGGAGTTTTAGTGACTCAAACTGTTTCAGCATCAGAATTTGAGATATTAATGTGGATTATATTTTAAAAGTCTGTTTTCTTTCCCAGAAATCCTGTGATTTAGTCTTAAGTAAGTTTTCAGGAAGTACTGGTCATCAGTGGAAGGATATGGTATAATATCAGCTTTTTGTAAACGTTTTGAGATTATACTTCCCTTGGCTGCTGCAACCACACGTGAGAAAGGAGGTGGGAGTCCCTGCATGGCTGTGAGCTCCTGGGAGAGAGGAGGGCCTGATGGGCTAGGCTCCTCCCAGGGACTGCACAGAAAAAGTCACAAAGCTGAGCCTTCCAGGCAGTTTCTGCAGAAGTGTATTTTGCCTTCCTCTCTTATGCTTCATTCTATTCCTCTTTCTCACTCTCAATTACTTTCTCCTTTTTGTTTTCAAGGTACCATATAAGACAATTTTGCTTTTAAGAAGTGATGTTCTCTTTGTGACTATTCCATCACAAGCAGAGAACACCAGACCATCCAAGTCCGCTAAACCACACTCCATCTCTCATTATTGTTGTTCTGTGTTTGGCACCAGCTTCAAACTCCATTTTCAGAAATGCACATAACTCTGCAAGCTGCAGTCCCTCAGGTACAAGCTCATAATGCTGCTCAATACACTGAAATCTTAGAGCTTTCTTCCATGATCTCAAAGTGCTTACAAGCACCAATATTTCTTCTGCACACAGAAAACCTGGGGCACAAATACATGAAATTACTTAGAGTATACACCTAGTCAGCCACAGACAATACACTGCTCAACCAGCTGGCAATCCACTGAATCATCTGACATCCCTGAAGTAACCAGATTAATCTTTCCTTCCTCACAACATTTGACTAATCACCTCATTCTTTCTGGTTCTGTTTAAAATTGCTGTATATCTTTCTTTTAAAAGAGTTTTTTGCAACTATATTACTCCATTCCCTCCTCCACCCCCTTTATATCTAGCAGTCCCTCGGCACTGCACTCCATGCCTCAACTGCCATGTTCCACTCTTCTAGCATTCGTGCTCTTCTGCATCCACTTTTTACTACCATATTTCTTATACGCAGCACACTGTGAAAGTGATATGGGATGTTACATGAGGTGTACTGAAATGCTTTATTATTAAATATTTTAAATTAATCATGTGTGATAGTTAATTATTCATTCAAACAAACCATGAAAAATAGGGACTACAGTAATTTCCTCTTGCTAGTATCAGATTGCTACTAAATGTATGGCACAATAAACCACTCAAATTAAAACTTCCTGATGTGACACCGAATTACTAAATATCCAAACTGCTGAAAAATTAGAAGTATAACCCTTGAACGACATATTTATTATATTCATGTCCTACTTAACCCTGCAGCTCATTCAGAAGAAAAGAATATTTATTATTTCTATTCTACACACTGGAAAGGAAGTTTCTTGATTTGCCTGAAACTTTTGAACAGCAACATAAGCAAACCTTAAGGAAGGAACATAATGTACAAGCAGTCGGTGGTTTATCATGAGATTAAATAAGTACGTAGCAGAGTATAGCAACTTAAAGTCAGATTTTCCCACCTGAGCAACTTGATTTTTATTATTCTAATTATTTAGAATACCCTTCACCAACAGTGGGTAAGAGCAAAAGTTCTCTGCCCCAAACTACTTGAAAATGAAAATCTTATTACATCTTCCTTGAGACAAGACCCATGTTGGTGGAACTAGTCCTTGTCATAATCAACATGAAAGATCAGAAGAATTTGCAGGAAAGAAGCCCAGAAGAATGAAGAAAAAACAAAACACACCAGAAAGAAGTCTCTAAAAGAGATGAAGGGTAAAATGCAAAGAAGCTAAACCTAAGTATGGTATATGTCCTGTTAACTCTCCAATGCTACCTTACATTTACACACGTCTCTCAGGCTCAGCCTGAGAATGACTCTCTTCCTTCTCCCTGACAACCACCATCCATAAAAGTTTCCAGAAAGATAACAACAGGATAGAAAATATGAAAGAATCCAAATCCCAATCTCATTTTTATGATTTTGTTGTAGTTTCATTGCAAACATTCCACTGTGTAAGTTTACATGTTGTATAACCCCCAAAACTCTTCACATAAGGCTTTTGACCAAACTTAATGATTCTATTTTGAAGTGCCTGGGTTTTGGCTGAGATATCATTATTGTATATATTCTTGAAGACACAGTGTAATGACTAAAGCACTCTCAAAGTACAGTGATCAGTGAAGAGCTGTTTGTCAGTCCCTCAAAAGAAGCAGGAGTGCCCAGCTCAGCAGAAAAGCAGGAGAGCACACTGTCCTCTGAGGGAATCATGACTTGGTCATAGTCTTCCTAAGGTAATAATATTTTGTCAGTATTATTTCTTTTCTTACTATAAAAAGAGGTATGCCTTCTGTGAACCCATTTGTTAGATTGCAATTTACAGGTTTAACCTTTCATTAGTCTCTATCCACTTTCTCTAAAGCCACTAATTTGACAAATGAGTGACTTTTTTTTTTTTTTGAGAGAGAGAGGTTTGTCCTTTCTTTTCCAAAGTCATTTTTTTCACCTCACTTATCAGCATGGTCCAGGCACTGGGTGTCATTACTGCCTTCTCTGCTGACAGAAGGAGGCTGAACAAGAGAGTGACTAGACAAAGGTTTGCAGGGTGCAAAGAGATTGAGACAACTTTCAATACTTGTCATCTTTCTACCTTGCTCATCCATCCTCTGTTCTTCCCTCCAGTAAAAATCCCATGCTCACCCTTCTCTTCATGTAACTGAGATATTCCCGACAGCATCTTTAAATCTTCTCCCCTTGCACATCTTTTTTCTGTACTTCCTCCTGCTTTTGCTTCCTTTTCTTTCATCATCTCTCTAGTCAGGTATTCTATTATTTGTGTCTCTTTTTGTGTGCTGTAGACTTAACTTATTTTCCCAAATCTTGAAATCATTCTTGGAAAATTCTCCTTCCCTCCGCCCTTCCTCCCTACCCCTCCTCCCCCCAAGCAGCTTTTCTCTCTCTAAAACACAGCAACACAAGCAAGTTACAGTATTTTGTTAATTTAATTTAGCAACTCCTCAGCATTATTCTTTTCTTGACCCTCCTGCTCCCTCCTGCTTTGTTTCAAGCAAGGATAGACAACTTTTGCTCGTCAAGGTCAGAGAGAGGAGAAGACCATGAGTTCACTCTTCTGAACTTCCCATGATGCTTGCTGGAGCCATTTGCAAAATTTTATATCTACTATTTATTTGATTGTTACTGCTGTAAGAAGAGCCTTCTCCTGTAAGCCTCCAAATGAGTCACATTACAGCCTCTCACTGTTCTGTATCAATTTAAGGCTCTAGTCTTTCATGCAGTAATAAACTGGAAATATATTTTGCACAGTATTGTTTGTAAGCTTCCCTCTCCCCACCCCTTTCAGTTTTATAAATGCTATTTAACCTTTTAACTGCCAAATCTTAGGATATTGTATTTGAAGTATACTACTCAGCATCTCTACATTGGAAGATCTGTGAGAGTAAAGGAAATACAAACACTCCTAAAAGTGTTCCTGTTCCCTAACAAGCAGCACATAGAATGACTGAGAGTCATTATGTTTCTTCAGCCATTACAATATGGGTGAAATTTGGCCACAACATAAAAACTCTTTGGAAATAGCTGGTGTAAGTGGGGTCAGAGGGAATGGTTCCGTTCCGCACAGTAGGGTTTGTTCCCACATAGCCTTGGCTTCGTAGCTGCCGGCATCAATGAGCTGTGACAGACTGTTTCTTCGTGGGTCAGGAAGACTTGTGCATGTGGGGAGCAGTGCAAGAAGAAAAATTGATAGAGTCTCCTGAGGTTAATAGACAGATGAGGCACAAGCAATTGGAAAAAGAAATGAAATGCAAATTGCCATGACAAAAGGGAAAGAACAATATGGAGAATACCAGGCCAGGCAATCACACGGGGTGAAAAGAAAAAGAGGAGAGAGGTGGGAGGTAAGACATGCCCCTATCCACACTATAAATCTCCTCAGATCCCTCATAATATGCAAAAATACACATAATTCTCCTCAAAGTTTTTTACAATAAAGCTACTTTTACCTCTACACTGTGGTTTGCTCTTTACAGAAATTGGCATGTAGCAATAGTTTCTGTCTGATCCATAAAAGCATTGTGTAACATGTATGTGTATACAGCAACCTTACCCAAAAAAACATAGGCATTTCCTAAGAACACTCAAATCCCCAGTTAGAGGAAATACATTTTTTTCTCATATACGGGTTATTTCAGCTGAAAGTGTTAAGTCTTAGACAAAGAAGCACAGAAAATCAAAAGCAAAGCCAGGAATAGAAATAACTGTCCTGCTTTCAAAGCCCAGCTCTGACCACCATTCACTCTTTTTCAAAAGAGACATTTTAAAGAAAAGACTCAAATTGTGTCAGGCACTAACAGAACAGACAAGTAGCATTGGAGTAGTCTTGAAATGCAAGTGAGATGGGAGACGAGGCAAAGAGATAATTTTATCATGTTTACTTGAGAATTATTGGATGTAATTTTACTGAATACTAAAGTAATAGGCACTTTGAAGCTTAACTATGTGGTTCTCCACCTAGTAAACTTGTTTCCCAGACAAGCCCCAACTGACAAGCAATCTCAGGCTTTTGAGATACCAGAAGAGCAGCCATATAGCACAACATTAGTCAGACTGTGAATATCAGGAAGTTGCTTCACTTAAGATTCCACCAACACTTTTTCTCACTAGATTTTGTAGTCAGTATTTTAACAAGCATATCTGCAGACTTCAGCTGCAGGCTAATTAGATTCATTTTCTACACACACACAAATAATGCAACAAGTTGAGCATGTTGCCCTGCATTTCAGTAAATGCAAGGTTCCTACCTTCAGATAATCCTAAATTATCAGTAAGAACAGTCTCCAACTAAATTAGTAAAGGGATTTTATAATTTACTTTCTTTTCTAAGGAGAATAAGGGTTTTGTTTTATTTGTAAATGATCAATGACAGAAAAGTTGTCTAGTGACGAGAATTCTTCTAACTACTAAGTTTTCACAGTATTAAATACTCTAAGTTAAATCAACCAGCATTTCACAAACTGCTGTTCCCCCTCTTCCCCCTTCCACATACACTTTTTTCCATCTAAAAGCCCTCCACTGAATTAGCTTTTAGGTGCTAATTACAAATGATTAAGCACTCACCAGTCTTACACTTCTTGCTTTAATATTAATGAGATGTATTAGCATGGAACATGGCTTGTATTAATATTATAAATGGGAGCCTGCATGGATCACTGCCTACTGTTTTGCATTACAAGGAGCATGCAGCTAACAAAAAAAAAGTCCAATTTAGACCAGAAAAAGGCTTGTACACCATAGGCTTGTACACATTTCTGCTGGCAACAAAGAAGGAAAAGGACTGAAGAAAATAGACTTAAATAGTATTTAATATAAACAGCATATCGTTTTTTCCATAAGCAGCAGCAGCAGCAAACTTATATAAAAATATAAATTTCTCTCATCTGTCTGAAATAACTGGAACATATTAAGCTAAATTTAAATTACTCCATTAAGCAGAGCCATGCTACAGAGAAACACCTTTTCTGCTTTGCTCTACAAATATAACATGAAGTTCTATTTTTTTTTTCTGTGTATATCAGGTTCAAGGACTGTGCTCCATTCAAATACATTACTTGTGTTTCCCTATTCATAGGATGTCAAAGTGTATGAAGCGAGTTTTAAAAGTAATTATTTATCCTTCCTCCAACGTAGTCTTCCCATTTCTTCACCCACTATAGCCATGTAAATCCTAGGTGTGTTGGAAGGTACAACTTGAAACTAGCTTCCTTTGTATTTGTATACAAAACAAGTCATGTGTGCTAAAATTGAATCAAATCTGTTAGAAATGAAAAACATTGCTTTCATTCTTCATTGCTTTGTGCAACTGTAAATGGACATAATACATTTAGATGATAGGCAAATGAAAGCTCTCTGCACACAAACTGTCAGTTTTGAAGACAAACACCTTCTACAAAGTCTATGCATTTCCTGAAGCATCTAAAGAGTCTCCTTCAAGGTGAATTTTTTAAATGCTAGTTATTGCAGAATTATGGAAAGTATGATGTGCAAACTTCAAAATAAGTGACAGGCTTCCCTCACCCGGAAAATATAATACTTCTTTTTTAACTTTTCTCTTGAAGTTTATTACCAGTGAAAGCTTGTGAAAGGAAGTGAAATAATTTATACAGTATTCTTATTTATAAGTTGGAAGGATCAATATAAGTGTGACCTTAGAAAGAGAAAGCCTGGATTGGGTCATTGGGTCAACTGAATTTGATCTGTACAGATGTGACAGTCAAAGACATATTTGTGCAACACTGATCAGAAAAATATTCCTTTTTTCAACAATAAAAAGCTTGAATGATTTTTTTAGTCATTACTAGATTTCAAAGGTGATTATGAAGATTGTGGCCCTAATTAGTCTAATGAATACTTAATTTATTTGCTATGGTGCATCATTACAGAAAAAGGAAAAACATTGTCACAGTGTAACTTCAGAATTTAATGATTTCTGCTGTCATCATCCTCAAGCACTTTTCACAGACTGCTTTCCCAATATTTCTTATTCCCTACCACCCATCTGACAGAGAGACAGGAGCTGACTGAATCACCCATTGTCACAGAGCAATGCTGTGGCAGATTCAAGAGTTAACCCAGCTCACTTGAATCCTACTCACTCTATGTGACAGAACTTGACACACTTGTTCATCTAGGAAGCATGGATACATACCTTATACATGGATCAATCACCCAGATTTTTCTGATGCATATGTTGATGAAAACTATCCCTCTGAAAAGACTAATATAGGGCTGTTCAGTTTTAGCTTCTTCATTAGTCCAGTAATATTAGTAGGGCTCAATTTATGGATGTATATAACCAATGGAAGAACCTTAGAAAAAATAGTCCTCAATTATTAAAAATACTATTAGATTCCATAGATTCTGATAGAAGACTGCTATCAAGTTGAGGTTTTCCTTCAAACTTTGAATTAAAGCTTGTAAATCACTGAATATACAACCTTAACACTGCCTGAGATTTTCAACATATAGCTTTGTTTTGACTGCATATACATAGAATCAGCATAGAAATTCAGTGTTTGCCCATATTTATCACACACTGTCACAGAAGTTTCACAGCCTTCTGTTCTTATAATTGGAAATAAAACTATTGCTAAGAATATAATCTTCAATAGAAACTACTTCCTCCAGGAATACTAAGACTGATGATTCCTTGAAATAAACACTGCTATTTCTGCCCTTGAATCAATGAAGCTGAACAGACATTTCAAGTGAACTCCATATCCAATTATTATCCAACTTGGCTTTAATTTCTAATACATGACGGAAAAACACAACAGCAGGTTCCCATCTCCAGTGAAGGCTGTCCTCTGGGAATTCTGTACTTCTTATTAGCAGCAACTAGATCCTCTTTGCAGCTGCAAGACAACCATTTATTCCTCAGTGTCTTATAAAAAAAAACCATAAGCAAACAACGTACATGCTGTCTACCTGAGTGCCACAGTTCACCAGGGCAAGATTCTGCCACAGCTCTTTCATTTATTTATATTTTCTGCTGCTCCAAAGTGATTTAGGATAATTGATAGTGGAATTCTGCTAACGTGAACTTTGGAATTATTTTTAGGCTAGTGAATCTTCCTATTGCACATTGGTGACTGCTCATGCAAGTATTTATTCTTCAGATATACTACTGAGGTTTTTCTCTGAAAATTAGTGTCTGGAAAGAAGAAAAAACAAAGGAAAAATAACAACAAACAGTAAGTGTAAGAATTCTTGTAGTAGGAAGAGAATCAGAGGCAGCAGTAAGTTGGTATTTCCCAATATGCACTACCGAGTTTAAGGATTGTGCTCTGTATATACTCTGTATTAAAATTAAGTTTCTGCTGAACTTTCACAGGACACTTCCACTGCTTTCCTTTTGGAAAGAGAGCAAATTGGCCACTGGATGGGAGAGGAGCTGATAGCTCATATGGGTTTACTACATAGGATTACTACACCTACCTCCATGAATACATCTCCATGGTATAAGGTGCTTGCCTGAACGTACATTATAGCATGGCAAAAAATCCTAGCCTTCTAACCCATGGGATGTCAGCCTCAGCAAATATACGCACACATATCACAGTGGAATCACTGTTCTTTGCTGCTTTAGCCCTGCTGACTTCTCCAAACAGGTAGAGAAGTGGGAACTGTAATGTTTGGTCTCTACAAGTAGACAGTGACTTGATCTTACACAGACCTGAAACATCAAGCCCCAGCTCAGGAAAACATTTCAATACTTGTTTAAGCCAATAAATTACACAACTGAAGTCCAATGAGTTACTTTAGTACCTAAAGTTAAGTTGTCCTCGTTTGAGCCAGGATGAAGCCAATTCTCTTTTTACTGTTTGCTTTTTGATTGGTGTTTTTTTTTATTTCAGTGAACACTTTTAAGCAGCAGGTTTTCCAGCTAGTGGACCAGGAACACCCAGGTGTTCACCTAGATACTGCTGAGAGACCAAGGACACTTTGCTCTGCTTGTTCAATCTGCAGTTTCAGATACTATATGAGCAGAAGAGTCCTATTTACAACCCTCCTGCAGGGAGTAACAGACTAGACAGATGGCAAAACTGACCAAAGAGAGTATTCTATTCCATATATAAAGTCAGGGATCCCAGAAGTCTTGTCTTGTCTTCCTTCCTTCCCTCCTTCCTTCCCTCCTTCCTTCCCTCCTTCCTTCCCTCCCTCTTTTTCCATCCATGGCTGAAATGCAGGGAGGAACCTCTATCTATCCATCTCCTTTGATCCCTAGGCCCATGCATTCCTGACCCTCACAACTCTCCCCTCAGCTCCTGTCTGCTCTGCCACTCTCTCCAGCAGCACTCTGGGACAATTTGGGACTGCTCACAGCTCAGGAGAGTGCCCTGGGAGTTGCTGAGGATGAGCATAGGCAAGAGGGCTTTGCACATTCCTCCACATACTTGTGTATATTTATACACTTTTTCTTGTATCATTAGTATTTAATTAAAGCTGTCCAGTTTAGTTTTAAATCTGCAAAGTCTCTCTCCTAACTCTCTCTCTCCTTTCCTACCTGGGTGGGAGGGGATTCAAGAGCATTGTTGTCACTGGTTTAATTGTCAGTCCTGAGTCAAACTATGACATAAGTGCAAGAAAGCATTTAAGTATGCGCTAGGACAAACTGCTCTGCACTTCTGAAGCTCGTATTCTTAACTATCTTACCTGCTTTACTTCGTTTTGTCTTGAGTCCTCAACAAGCACATCACTCAAGTCAGCTTCTTTTGCACCATATCAGGTCTGTAAGCACTACAGTTTCAAAGAGGCAAAGTGCTAAAAATGAGACAGGCTGATTGGATGATGTAAAAATACACAAAGAATTCGGGTAAGGAAGCAGGAGGGGGAAAAGGGAAAGGGGAATTTAGGCATGTGCTTACAATGTCTGGACAAGAACTGCTCTCTTAAAGACAATGTACTGTACATATGTTATTTATATGCCATCATTTTAATGGTCCTTGAATGAAAAACATCTTGTTACCATAGTAACTGCCACATTGCACGATATCTCTGAGAGTACTGCAGAATCGTGTTAGACACACGCAGTGTTTCACACCGATAAGTCATGGGCATGTCTGGTATTTTACAAAGAACAAAGAACAACATGTACATATTTTCTTTACCTTAGCCCATTATTTCTGCATGCACACTGTTGGTTTGGCAGTTGGCATTATGAGCAACATGTGATCATCATGGCAACTCACAATATTAGGAAATACTTTATTTTCAAGTATTATTTTACTTCTCCAACCATCCACAATTTATTTACAAGTTGAAGAAGAATTTGTTGAATTATTGCATCTCAATTTAAAAGTGCCTACTTATTCCTTTTTGGCATTTTTGTAACACATTTTTCTGGATCCTTTGCAGGGAGTTCTGCTTGTTTGCAACAGAAATTCCCTGCAAAGACTCTCACTGTGAGAGGCAGGCAGAGGTGTGCTTCCATTCCTCAGTCCATCATTTACATATTGTAAGATACTGTACATTGTACCTAAGCCATTGAACAAGGAATGCCTGTTGCCCCAATTGCTTCCATATTTCTATCCAATGTTATTTTCTTTGTCAACCATAACTATCTTAAAGATTTAAAATTACACAAAAAGTGGACTGAATTTTCCCTTTGGGAATGGGTAAAATAAAATAAATGCTTTGTCATGAACCCAAGGAAATGTTGAGTGTCTGTACACAGTTTCCACAGGTAGAAATTCAGAATAAAATATGCAAGTGTCTGCATGTTGCATATAATAACAGTTCTGAAACCTGTGAGCTAATATCCATTCAATGGTAAAGAGGAAGAAAACACAGGTAAACAGTGCTACTTCTAATTTGATCAGTATAACATTTTCAGACATTCTCTTCACTTTAAATGGGCAAGTTTACTCCTTCTGAATGCAATAAAACATAACTTTGTTTTGTTGTTTTTTTTTAAATCAAGGGAGAATGAACCCTGAGGCTTACCTTTGGCAAATAAAATGCAGCCAACAATACTGTTATTTATGATACAATTAGCAGAAACACAAAGATGTTAATCATCATTACGATGATGATCATTACGATGTTGGTAAGCATAGCAGCAGATAGAGCAGCAGTTCATTGCTTAATGATTTCTTGAGACAGGGAGGAAAAGTAGGAATCATCACTGCCAGAGTTAATGCTCCTGCTCTGCTGGGCAACATATGGGTGACAGATATAGCCATTTTTCACTGAAAAAAATCCCTCCCTCACAGGACAACAAGGATGCCAAAATTCAAGGCAGCTTCTTGCCATGCTGCAACATTAAGAGCCCTGAAAGGCTCCAAATTTGAGGGTAGCTGAAAATCTGGCAAGTTTACTGTATAGTCCTGGAAATTACCTAGAAGACAGTTATACAGAGGACCGAGGACAAGTTCCAGCATTGGAGGTTCTCTGCTGGGTCAGCATCACATCCTGTCTATGGCTGTACTTTTTAACACACATAGCAAGAAAAATATTTTTCTGATTGTGTGATTTGTAATCACACCAGTAACCAGTGTTTTTCCCTAAGTTATAGAAAACATACCTAACTAAGGTATAGGAAATGTGACTCATCTGGAAAGGTATTTTTCTTTGCATATTCAGGGATACCCTGCGTTGTTCGGGATAGGGAAAAGAACTTGCTTTAAACTTTTTAATTGACTAGAAAGTCTGGAAACCCTGAGGCCACATATGCGCATTGCACAACAGACTGTTTCTGCTTTCCCACTAAGAAACACAAGCAGCCTTGCAGCATTTTCCTCTTACTCATGAAATTGGAAGTGAAAAAAAAAAAAGTATTTCTCACACTGTACGGAAATGAGCTCAGCCCCAAGACAGATACTGGGAGTTTTAAATCCTCACACCAGAAGTTATTTCAGACCTGACAAAACATGCTTGTTTATGATATTAAGTACAGGCTCTAATGGCAGGTGTCAGCATATCTGTACATTCTAGACCACACTGCTATGCAAAAATTGGTGGGTTTTGTTGGTTTCTGCCCAGATTGAAAAGATTTCTAATTAATTACTTCAGAAAGTAATTTGATTTTCTGTTACTCAATTAAAATATAGAGGCCACAAAAGAAGAGCTTAATATAGCAAAGTTAATATGCCCATATGACCTATTTCTTTTAGCAAGTTTTAGACACAGGAGACACCCACGTAAAAGTTTATAAGTGACTTCAAATTTTGCCAATTTTGAAAAAGAACAGGATGAAATAGCATTAAGTAATATAAATAGTTCAAATCCCTGCAAGCACAGGAGTCATGAAGAATAAAAACAAAATCTTTAACATTTCAAAATATGCAGATGTTACATTAGCAGAGTTTTAAGTTTTACAGTTCTCTGACCTCCCCAAGTTTGGCTGATTATTTCAAGTCTTTCTTCATTGTCCTTATTTCTGATTTGGTTCCATGATCCTCAAACTCTTCAATATCCTTACACTTCCGTCCCCCTTGTAGCTTTCTTCACTCACATCTTACTTATTTTACTGAACTACTGAGACAATTTTAAAAAGGTTATCGTACATCTAATTGCACAAGCACCAATGATGTATTTTCTTTGCTGTTCAATATCTTTAAATTCTACGCCTTAGACCACAAAACCAAGCAGTGCTTGGTCAGAAGTTTTTATCTGCACTGTTATTTGTACTAGCAATAAAGGACCAGACTAACTGCAGAACAGAGAATCTGTGGCAGAGATGGAAGAAAGTGAAACAACTGGATGTTGCTTTGGTTTGGTTTCTTTACATTTTCAAATTGTTCTGTGGCATTCAGCAGCAACATGGCTTAAAAATAATTTTAAAAAGACAAGAGACCACTATTTCCTGTAGTTTGGTCAATTCAGTACATAGATTTCTTTCTCCTGACAACCCACTACTGACATATGAAAAAGATATGGGAAAGGGAAGTATAAGTTGGTTATTTTAGAAGGCTCTTAGTAGCTGCTAGCAAACTATCTGGGAAAGAAAGTGAACTAGGTCCAAACCTTCATAGTCTCTAAAGCCAACTTGTACTAGAAGGTTTTCAGCACTGGAGAGAACTAGTCATTCATTTAGGCATCCAAAATCCATACAACCAACACCTAAGTATGAATACTGTTATCCACTCTCAGATCCCCATATTTCTGAAGTCTTTTCCTTTCTCATTGCATCAAAGAAAGGTGTAGTTATGACTTCAAAATTTGCTGAAGTAGCGCTGAGTAAAAAATGCACTCGGGACTTATTTGTGTTTGAAATTTGTCATTTTCTAAATTTTAATCCTACCTCTACAGGCAACACTCACAATCACCTGAATTTCAGGACCACAAGCAAGGAAGACTGTCTGAACACATGGTTACAAGAGAGTGATTTTCCTAGCAGAAAGAGACATGTGAAAGCTTTCAGAACTTCTTTTCCAACTCTTGTGAGTTTTTAATGATTTGAATAGCGTGGGTAGTGGAAACAGATGCTATCGTCTCTACATTTTTGGCAGAGGATAAAGCAGCAAAGGCTAACATATTCATGCTGTTTGCAAACTGATGTATACCACAAATGATCTTTCCAAAGTACATTTGGGCAGGACAGGAAATTTTCAGCTCTTGATGATACAAAATTATACCATTAATGTCTAAACATACCACTACTTTTTAAAAGAATATAACCCCCCCACAATATATAATCTTTCCTGCTCTCAGACAGATAAAGTATACATATCTGGGTAGCCATTTAGATTCTTTCCCCTTCCATGAAAGAAAAATCAAGCTTGCCAAGTGCTTTAGGATCCTCAGATGGAAGACACTTTGTATGAGTGAATTCCATCGTTTATTGCTACCACACAGCATTCAGTACATCCATAAGGCTTCCTGCAGTCTGAAGACTATATTAAGACCTACTGCAAGCAGATGTAGCTCCACTGACATCAGCAAAGCTGCATGTACTTACATCAGGCATCAACATGGTTTAAACACTGCTGCCTACACTTTATTCATTGTCTATTCTTACCAGAGAAGATATTGTAATTTAATAATAATTGTCTCGATCCGGACCAGAACTCAAGATACAAAAGCTACTCAGAAAAGACATCTAATGCAAAGAAAACATTCATCTTTGCTTCACCCTAAGCTTTACCCTGTCCTAAAGCAGCTTGCTTTGGAGTTTTAAAAATACAACCTTTCATGAACACAAAGCAATCAACAATTAAGTATTAAGGAGCTAATAATTAGCTTGAAGCATTCTGTCTTTTCATATAAAAACACACTACACCACAGCCTCTGCAACACCTTGTATCCCCTTTCTGTTATCCCCTTTCAACTCGTTGTAGGCTGTACAGCTGAGATCCATCATGTAGCATATTTAATAAATAGCATCTGTCATCCAATAACCTGAAAATACTTCAGTTGCATTCCTG
>NW_009970724.1:5404294-5439501 GCF_000747805.2 Chaetura pelagica
ATTCCTGCAAGAGATTAAAATGCATTTAAAGTGATGAAAGAATTACTTAAAATTGACAATAAAACGCAGGATATTTGAGGGGTTTAATAGATAGATAGAAAAGAAATCTCAGCTCAAGATTTGCCACCTGACCTTTGACCTGCTACTAAAAAGCACTCTGGAAAGTAGAGGCCTTATTCCTAGAATCAAGGGGATATCACTGACAGCATCATCAGGGATTCCGATGAGTAAATCATATTAATGTTGTTTCAAACTGTATGAAAAACATGGGGGAGTGGGGAGAAAATAAATTGTTTTCCTATTATGGGAAACAGAAGGCCACTAAAAATGGAATGGTTTTATTTTTTACTTTTACGAGCATGTCCAGTAAAAAGCACGACATGCACTATCATTTATTTTGCAGTGTGGCAAAAACATTGTAGTATGTTTTGTATTTTGGCTTTTAAAAGTGACAGCAATTTTTCTGATTTCTTCATTTTTTCCAAAGTAATGCCATAAGCTTCTATACAGCATCTTTTGAGAACAGGATGTCATGTCCAGGAGGTTTAAAATGAGACTTGCCTCATACCAGACTAATACTTAAAACAGGTGGTATCAGAAAAAAAAAAATCAAGTGGGCAAAAATCAAGACACAGTTGTATATATATAATTTTTTTAAAACTACCAGAAATGTCCTCTGTGTGTTTTAAACTCTAATACTATTTCCATATACACCATACCAAATGAACTACCAGGCTAATCTACCATGGAGTCCTACTCAGTTACCATAAAAATCTCAAAATTCAGTTCCAATGAATTTGACCAATAATTAAAGTTGTGTGAAGCATACTTTAAACAAAAACATGAACATGTTATTGTTTTGGGTTTTTTCCCCTAAATACTTGCCAGAAAAGGACAATTATGTATGCTAGTGAGGTGCTAATTTAAATCTGCTCACCTTTCAGAATAAACATTAAAGCAACATATAGTATTCTCTATTTTTCCTTCTAAGGAGCAGCAGCCTGGAATCACAATGGAGTCTTCTGAGTGCTCTGCAAGTCCTGACTACAGCTTGTCCTTGTTTTGACAAGCAGTGACTACAGCCTCATGTTGCTGTGTTTTGCTCTTTAGAGATAAATGTTTTAGTAAGAGAGCTGCCTAGAGAGGTTATGACTGCAATGGAAAAGATTGGGAATAAGAAGATTTTTTTTTTCTTAGCATTACTGTGTACCAGATCTAATGCTTCTCATTCTATCTGCATGTTTGAGGCCCTAAGCCTTACCAGTAAACCATTCACCTTTCACATTTTCTGTTCAGAGATTGTCAAGTAAATGCCATTTTTATTGAATGATGATCCTTACTGCTTTACCAAAAAAAAGGAAGTATTGATATAAGTACAAAGGTTTGAAAGAGGTAGAGATGTGAGAGCATTTGGAAAAAAATAGCTTGGCAGGCATGCTCTCATTTTTGACAAAAATTAAAATAAAGAAACATTACAGGAGGCAGAAAACTTGCCAGATGCCAGACAGGGCTGGAAGAAGCATCTTTCAGACTCCCTATAGATTTTTAGAGTATTCTGTCTTTTGTTCTGAGTCATATACACATGCCTAACAAGGCTGGTTTTCTGTGTGAAAATATTTTTTTAAATTTTAAATTACTTTTGTAATTGTTCACCAAATTTTTCCAACTAGATATGGTTGTCATTGAGCCTCTTCTTGGTTTTAGAGTGGTTTTTTGTGTCTTGTTTTGGTTTGGGGTTTTTTTAAGAAACCTTTTTCCTTCTTGTGGTCTTGTTGGCTTTTTGTCATCATAACGTCATGATTCTGCAATTTGTTTTGGCCAAATGACAAAATCAACACTAGTTTCTCTCATAGCAGAATTGCATTTTTTGCACATTGGAGATGGGACATGGCAGTAAATCTGCACTCGTGCTCAGTGTAGATCCAGAAACAGTCTGCAATTTCTCCCCTGCTTAGGGCAATGTGTGAACTAGAAGATAATCTGGTAAACCAAACACATATACTAGCATTTGAGTCCCTTAGTAGGCTACAGCTCTGGAAATGTGAAGCTATTACTTCTAACAATTTATATATATTTTTTTAATTGCCAAAGGAGTATTTTCTGTAATAGAAGCTCTGAGACAAAAAGATATATGATGGATCACCCACATAAAACCTTGGTCTAGCCATGATGACCAGGAACATGCTAATGAGGCACTATGGCCCCTGCAGCCCCCTCATCACTCCCCATCAAGCCAAACACCATGTACAGCCCAGCTATCCCATAGCACAGCTGCTGTTAGAGCCACTGATACAAAATTAAAGACCCAGCTGTAGGTATGTGGAAGAACATGAACACACATTAGAAAATACACCTGTCCACTACCTTTTTTCATGTTAAATTTCTTTTATGAATGTGGTTTAAATACTAACCAACAGGTGATTTGTTCATTCACTTGCACATACAATACTTTGGATCAAAGAAGTCAGTGAAGTTGTACCAGACTTTGAGGAAGAAACCCAAGACTTAAAAATTCTGTTTGGTTCAAGTTGGGGCAAAAAAGCTGTACATACCTACTGCAGATGCAAGTACTTTCTCTAGTGAAATCCCACTAGAGAAAATCCTGATTTCCAATAGCAAGGCACATTTAATGAATGTAGTCTGCCATGTAGGTGGGACTTGTTAGAATCAACAGCATATTGGAAATAAGCCTTGTGCAATTAATATTTATTACTTACGAATATTAATTTTATGTCTTCATAACCAGCACCATGCTCTACAGACCAGCATACTAGGAAAGCAGTAACAGCTTTCACTAGCTACATACACCTTCAACTGTATTAAAACATCTCCAAACACCTAAATACATGCATTTATTATTATTTTTTAAAATTAAACAGAACAAATCATCAACCAATTTATACCTTTCATTAAAAAAAAAGTTACTCTAGATGATGAATACACAAAAATATCAACATCAGGCAAGTTACAGTCTGAAGAAGCAGCTCACAGAGCTGATACACCCACATACATGAGGTTACTCCCCAGTAAAATTGTGGTAGGTTCCCCACTGGCTGAGGAAAGAGAAGTGAGTTACCTGTAAAACAGGTAGGCAAAATTATGCACAGCTTATGCACTGAGATCAGAGCAGCTGGCAGGCTGCTAATTGCTCCCAAAGTTACCCACAGTAACTCAGCAATGTGTTTGCATTCTGGACTCTGAAGCGTAAGCAGCTCGAGGCACCACAAAGCCTCTCCACTTACTAACAACAGGCAGTGGCTCGTAACACAGGAGTGGTTATTTACAGTTAAGTCTGGTCCTTTTTAGAGAGAGCTTGTACAAGACCTGAAGAAAATTTAATTTTATAGGACCCACAATTTTGTACATACTGAATTTTTTGCCTAAATAACATTTTTACCTTCATTGTATCCTTTCCTACTGAAGTCCTACACCAATTATTTTTATTCTCTTTTCCCATGTAATAATTCATGCTGCTTTTCATAAGGAAGAGTATTGATTTAACTACTGTTTACTGTTCATTGTTACTGGTAGCTTCCTTCCCCAATAGCATTTTTTGAGACATTTGTCTGGTATGTTGGCATTTAAAGAAACTGTGTTTCTATGCTGCAAAGCACTTAACTACTTACATTTGGTTCCACTGCAATCAGTAAAGTGATTGTGTAAATGCTTTGCTGATCTAAGGCATAACTAAATATCATGAATTCTAAAAACCTAAATTACCAATTGTCTCCAAAAGCATAGTAGTTCTCTGAAAGGCCAAAATAAGTCTTATGAATGTCCTACTCCAGTGGATTATAACTATTTTTTGCTTTTCTTCATGTATGAAGGTAAAGAAATATACAAATACATGAAGATATAGATACTTAAGAATTAACATTGTCACAAAACATCTAGTGTTAGTCCTCTCACTTGCTCAGCTCTTTATTTTAATTCAAATTTTCAAGTATGTAGGAAAAAGTTTAAAGATTAACATAGATATACATTATGAAACAAAATTATTAATACTACTTCTGCTTTTTAAGTAGGATATCTTAAGGACTGCCAATAAAATTCAGGCTTTAGAGCAATGTTTGCTACCAAAGCACACAGACTTTCTGTATGCTTCTGCATCAGATGGCAAGTGCTACCAGGTTACTACCAGTTTTAATTTGCAAAGAATTTATATCATCTATCTATATTTCTATTATTATTCCAGGTTGACTTTTGCCACATCTGTGCTATATATATTGAATAAATGAAAAATTGTGTTATTTTTAAGTCATGTTTCTGCAGTTTTTAAGACTTTTTTTTTCAGAAATTAGATAATTTACAACTATTAGATTTACAAAGCTGTGGTATGATCTAGTACCACACATGTAAATCTGTTCCACGAGGGTTTAGGATCTGTTCTAGGACATTTTTATCTGTTGGAGGATAATGGGTAAAGTTGCAAAAACTAAGCTCTTACTCCAATCTAATCTTCTCAGTTACCTGCAGTTATTTGCATTCAAAGCCAGGAACACGGAAAACTAGAACCTAATCCATGGATAGCTTATGAGACAATTTACTTGGGCAATCTCATGTCAGGGCTACAGCAATGAAAAATGTGGGAAAACAAATCCAACAATAAGAATTTGGACAAAACAGTTTGAAATGTCTATTTTCCCATTCCTCTTATTTCAATCCAAGGTTGTTTATTACTAAATACAGAGCACAAGAAAGCTGATGCACAGTAATGTAAATTCAACTTTAATGATGCAGTGAAAAATGCCTTGCTGTTACCATGAACCTTTCTGGATATAAAATAACTTACAGGATTCTGAAATAAAACCCTAAATCCATTATACTTGTCCTACAGAAAAGTAAAGGCTGACTGATAAGGACAACTGTAACAGTATTTTTGTGAACTACAGACCCCACTTGTCATTAGTGGTAAGAAACTAAATTAGAACTCCCAGTATATTTTTCTGTGTATATTCTAAATGATCTTCTTGCTATTTGACCCATGTAATTTCAGAAAATAGGCTGAACACCAGTAAGTTTGTCAAAGCTGCAGTAAGCCAGACTGCTCTACAGCTCTGTTTCTGACATATTCCTAGATTAAAATAGCTGGTAATTTACATCCAAAGATGTAAAATAAACAACTCATGAGGCATTCAAGTTGGAAGCACAACTTCTGCAAAACTATGAAGAACTTATTCACTAGCATCAACAGTAATTTCATCTAGATTGCAGACTTTACATTGTACACACTGAAGGGATATTAAATTGAACAGTATTAACTTCTGCCTTTGTTATCAAGCAATACCTCTTACTTTTTGAAATTGAAAACAATAGCAGAAAAGAAAATGTAAAGTAAGAACAACATGACCAAAATTAACTCTGCAAATCCAGAGGATATGGATAAGTGCTTGTGAGTCTACTGAAATGCTTAAATGAAAAACACCGTAAGCCTTAAAAATACAGCCAGACTTTAGCCCTACTTATAAAGGAAGAATGATGTTTCTGATGCAAAACATTAGAACACAGTGAGTGAAATACATTACACACTTGTTCCAGGTTGGAGATCCATAAAGGCTGTTTATTCTTAATCTTGTTCAGATACTTTTAAGAACTCAAAAGGGGGAGGGGGAGAGGGGATAGAAAAAAACTGAAAGACACAAACAACAAGTATTCAATATTTTACTATCCACCACTTGGATTTGTTTAGTGTAACTGCATATATGCTTTGGTGCTTACAAAGAAAGTTCAAAGGAACATTGGGTGGTTTTAGATTGATAACCAACTCATATCCCCAGCAGGTGCTCATAAATTCTTAAACTTATGCAGAGTAGGTGGGTGAAGATAGTCTTCATTTGTGGTTTTAGGTCATAATAATGTGGTTTTTCTTTCAACAGAACTAAATAGATGTGTCAGAAGGGGTAAAATTCTTAATGGCAGAGAACGTAAATAGTTCCTAACCTGCTGGTAAGGTTAGAAATGTCACGGGTTGTTGTCATTACCATGGAACAGAGAGTTCTTCATCATTTCAAACACATTTTCATATCCACAGGTAGTCAGATAAGTGACCATTACCACACGTAGCAAAACTACCAACAGATGGAATGCAGCCCATTCTTTTTTCCCTCTCCTGTACACTTTGGTTGTTTCATAAGTTTGCAGTCATCTGTTGACTGTATAATGCGAGTGGTGCACTCTATTCTTAACTGAAAATACACTTCTATGTGCAACAAGTAGTATCATGTCTTTTGGAAAGCTACCTTCCCCAAATTTAAACAAACTCCATGGTCGTTTGGAACTATGACATCCAACACACTACTTATGTGGGCACAATTCTTGCAGACCCTGAAGGCAGAATCAAAAGGAAGATTTGAACAGAACAAAAATATATCTTTGATGATGTTTCTCCATGGTATTATTTTTAAGCAAGGAAAAAAAAAAAAAAAAAGAATAAATTTAAATATTAATAAGTTAAATCATGAAATAAAAAGCAAATTTATAACACTGACTGATCATATCAGAGTATCAATCATGAGTCAGTCAAGACAACTAACCTGATGCATCATTTAAAATATTTTAAAGCAAACATTATGTTCAGTCCACCACAGCTATTACAAAAATAATTCCTAGTAAAATAACATTTTCAGCCATTTAATATTATTTTAGTCAGTTCTTGGATGCAATTCATGCAATATTCTTCATATATACATAGACTATACACAGCTTGAACAGGTAAAGTGGAATGACCTTTATAGTGTCCAGCATAAGACTGCAAACAATGCATCTCCTCACATATCTGCTTACCAAATTGCAAAGCAGGAAAGTCAGTGGTGTGTACAGTTCCTACCTATGGTTGTTGCTGCCTAAAGACACATAAAAGCATCTTTAACTAGACAACTGGGCTCCGTTAGGCACTAGCAGCATGTCTTCATTTAGTTTGATTTCAGTAAGTGAGCTTTCACCAGTAACTGCAGCACAAGGTTGTAATTATGTCTCAGGAGTAGAAAGACACTAAAGCCCAGATTCTGCAAAGATGCTTAGACATTTGTTAGCTTTCTGCACTGGAAGAAAACCCATTAATCTTCCTGAAAACACTGTTCCCTGTGTATGCAAACACCACTTGAAGTCGTTGCTGGACAGGGGTGCAGGCTGGAATTTTACTTCAATCATTTAGCTGTGCCAACTTGCCAATTTTGGTCAAATGTTATCAGTCCAGTAAAAATGAAAAACTGTTGTCATCCCTGGCTGAGACTAATGCTATGAACCCCTCACTGATCTTGGTCCAGCAATAATTCTCATCCAGATTGGCAGTTTTAATACCACTCAAAATGCAGATCAATAGAGTAATATTCACACTGGCACAGATGGCTAGAGAAAGGCCTAGTGCACTGTTTTTATTGGCATTGAGATTAGATATGATCAGCTGTCACCAAGAGCTCACACTGGAGCTGCCATGGAAGAGTATGCAGTGGTGGACACAGACTAACCAATCTGTTAGACCTGCACTGAACGACAGAAGCAGCTGAGAAACAGGCAACATAAAAGGACAAAATTTTAAGTCATATTTGGTGGATGAGCGCTCTCCACTACCGGGACAAAAGAGTCCATCTTTTAAGAAAAACAGCAGATTGTCAGGATAGGAAGCTATAGGGCAGCAAACTGGCAACTGTTGTGTCTGTGCCAGAACCCTACTGCTGCTATGACACTAGAAGTGGTAACACTTGTTAGCCTGAACTAATATCAACATCAGCCCCTTCCTGGACCCATCAGGGGCTATATTGCAAACACATCTCCTCAGGTTTTCTCCTTTAATCAAAATGGGCTTTGCACCCCTAATCACCTATTCTTCTTTTTCCTTTTGACAAAGGATGCAGTGACAAGTACCTGGAAGGCTACCATGCATGGAGAGCAAGGCGAGAATCTTGGGCATCAAAAGTTTACTGAAAGAAATAAGCACCATACCAGTTTCTCACAACACTTCCACAGACTCAGAAAAATGCTCCCACTTCAAATAAAATCAGATCATCCTGCTTATCACTTTGATTCTCACTGCTGAGCTTCCACGTAGGCCTTTCCTTGCACACAAGCTACACATCTCTACAAGCATTACACACATCCCCCAGACTTCTCATGAGGGCAAACTACTCCATCCTCCCGTAAGGAAGTGTAGTTTTAGGAGCTTTCTTGTTATGTCAGCAGAGGAGTGCTCAGTGGCCTGGATTCCTCTATGCCGATATGATGTACTCTGGAGGAAACAGGAAGAAAATTTGAGAAAATTTTCTCCTAAGGACACTTGAGATTTTCTCCAAATCAGCAGCTGACGTCTGCCTTCAGACATAGCTGCATCTTAGTATGTACTGCTTAAGTGTTACACTGGAAACTCGGTTTTGTAACTGAGCCTGCCATGGAAAGGACTCAAATACAACACGAGAGCCACACAGATTATGCTACTAATCAAACATTTCACTGAAGGTGAATGTACAAGGAGTCTGATACACACAACATCTTTTTAATTCATTCTTTAGAAGCACTGAACTTTTCAAAAATATGCTAGTTTTGAAATGGAAATTGACTACTAGTGGTACTTAGGTTGCAGCTGGGCCACTTATGTCCAATGCCGTATTGGTATAGAGCAATGCAGCTAAATTGGAAGCATTATTCCAGCTTTCATGACAGGCCGTGCTATCATTATGGTCACATATAGAGTTCCTTTTAAAAGTTCTGTTTTCACTCATTATAATTTGCTGGGGAAGATTATATGGGGTGGAAGCAGGGAGGGTGACAAAATTTTTTATGCCTTGCCTCTGCAAGTAAATTACTAATTTTGTTTATTTGGAATACATATCTTACAACTGCTTGATTTATAATTGTGCAGAAAAGGATAATCTCTCCTGTTTCCCTTCACTACACCATCACCCTCCATTATCCATGCTACCGTTTTAATTTTCTACTGATTGTTAGTTCTAGAGAGAAGTAAATAAAAGTTATGCAACACAATAACAAAATAGCAAGTTAGCTAAAAAATGTGAGCAATTTAGGGCACAGCTATTGCAACACTACATTGAACTAAACTCACAGCCATGAATTTAATATTTACACAAATCAACTTATGAAATTAAAAGATTAATGTACAAACCTTAACAGAGCCTTATCTACAGCTACTAGTAGACTGTCTTTACACACATACTGTCTTTTGCAATATCTCTTACTTTTTTCCCTCCTTAAATTATGTTATTTCATCCAGACCATAAGGAAAAGAGCTAAAGCTCTGCTAAAACACTCTAATGGCTTATAAGATATTGTTTTCTGATTTACCCATCACCACTTATAAGCACAAAGTTGTTATATGCTGGTAATGTAGAACACTTCTCCATTGCCCATTTCCTCCTTTTCTCTTCCTAGCTAATAGCTTGGAGTAGGGATTTAACTTAAATGGCTCTACACCTTGACCTCCATCTTGATGTGAACCATAGGTGGCAGTGACTGTATTAGAGTTGTCTCTGGGGTATTATACAAATTACTTTTGTGCTTATATAGTAAAGAAAATTGTGCTTCAGTGCTAATCTTCTGAGCATGCATTATAATTCTGTAACTATTTTCCACAAAGTGTTTTATGGGATTCAGATGTTTCAGATGCTGTATATTTGGTAGGAGGTAACATGAAATTTTTCATCTAAGGTTCATTAGCTAGGGTTACATGTTAAATCTGAATTTTTTTAGTACTTTATACAAAAACATACCAAGTGGTTGACAGAAAAGTCTCAGACCCTGAAACTAAGTTCTACTGTGTTTTTTGATGGTTTGTGTTTTGTTTTTTCTAAGACATTGTCTAAACAGCAAGATTCAATATAGAATCTTGAAGGAATGTATCACAGAGGAAAATATTGCCTCTTATAACAAAATGGACTGTATAAATCCAGTAAAATCTTCTAAAAACAATCCTGTTTTACTCAAGATCAATCTAATAGTATTGTTCGGATCCATATATAAGAATGAAAGGCCTAACTTTAACATCACGGATTGTGGGGCTGGAGTTACTATTCATAAAAGAGAAACCCTTGTTAAGACCTGAAACTTGTCTTATGAGACAGAACTCATCATGCCCAATGTTACCTGATCATAACTCCCTCCATTCTCACACAGGGGAAAAAAGCCATCACTTTCTTTCTTATCATTATCTTCAGTCTCTCATTATGTCTCATGAAACCAAAGCATGAGGTCTTTGGGACAGAGATTGTGTCTGGGGATGTACCAGCATTGAGCTCAGAACTGTGGAACCAACAGTTCAGGTTGAGATATGACAATCTGATAGACATGATACAGATGTTTTCAGATAAAGACATATATATACACAAAAAATCTCTAGTCATGTGGTCTGTGTACATATATATACATACACATACACACGTCTATATATGGACACATACATATCAAGCACCCATGAGCATAAAATCCACAGAATAGCAATCGAAAATCATGATTCATTGTGAGCCATCATCAGTAGAACTTCAAATTTGCCAAGAGACATTTCCTGAACTACAGCTTAGTGTCTTTGTGCCTTTTAGTCCTTTGCTGTTAATACACTGATGAAAACTTAATTTTTCATATACACCATCCCTACAGCAGAGCTGTTAATGCTTTGTCAAAGAGCAAGGGCCTTTATTCTGCTTGCTACAGCATTCATATATTTTCTAGCTACTTCTGGTTCTCAAACTTCTTATAGTGAAATGCAAACCAGGAAAATCTCAGTTTGCTTAGGATAATGTTAATCTTACCCAGCTATGAGAAAAATATTAAGCAAGTTCAAGAAAAGAAATAAATACTGCTTCTGTGTTTCTTTTGGAAGACAAAATTAGAGCTTTCTGCCATTCATAAATTTTCATGCCTTTAGAATTTTTTTAGATAAAACGTTATAATAATGAGTTGCACATATAATTCCTTTTAATATTCCATTAGGCAACTGTGCTGAATACAGTTTTATCTGCATGTGCTATTTACAATCTACTTGTACCACTGTTCTCTTCAGTTCATTTAACACACATTTGGATAAGATAAAAAACATTACCACTACAACAGGGCAGTGTATTGGGAGAATCCAACCTACCAGCTCAGAGCCAGTGCAAAAGTCTATACACGTTTCAGAATTTCCCCAAGTCACTGTTAACCTTTGTACAGCTTTTATTGCCAGGACATAAGTCTCAATATGTATCAGATGGTTTATGTACCATTAAAATACCACACTGTCCTATTGCCTTTCTTTAACTAAACACACTAGGTTTTCAATCTGCGTTCCACATGAATCTACTCTACAAGTAAGAATTTCCCCCACTATCCCAGAATAATTGCATCCTGGGGTTTGTCTCAAGTATGCATTTCCATATTACATGATCTCACTACACTGCAATACAGGTGCCATACTAAGAGTAAAAAAAAAATCATTAAGAACTTCATGCACTACAGTAAGTAGTAAATAAAAATTAAGGGAATCTCCAAAGCCATTATGTGGGACACTGAATCCTAGTTATTAAGCCAGCCTAAGGTTATCTTTCAATGCTTCCTACTCACAAGGCACACCACTTCGGAGACAGAGAGTAGTCACTTTTGCAAATGTACACTGGCCACTTAGAACAAAGCAAGAGAGTAACCAAAAGCATCACTTTTAGAAATGAAAAACACTAATCATGATTGAGATATAAGAAAGTCACTTTTAACTTTTTCATTAAAATAATCACAAATACTACGGATAGCAATTTACTGTAGTTAGCTAAGACCCTGCAAAACTGTGTCCTTAATAAATCAGGTTCATCTGTAGTAAATGACTTGGTACAAGACTGGCATCTCTAATAAAATTTGGGACAGATGAGTTCCATAGATTCAGTTTATTTCATTAATTTACAACTGCTTAGTGTTCATGGTAGATGGTCAACTGATATTATTTGTGACAACACTAAATAAAATAAGCAAAAGAAAATGAGGCATATGATGTATCACCAGGATAAATCATACCACAAAATGTAGGGAGATTAAAGCCTACAGCAGCAACACTTAGCACACTTCATTTGATTCCCATCCATCAGCTTCAGTGCCAGTGGCTCAAAAAAGAATGCAAAGGTAAATGAACACCAAAATACGATTTACAGCACTTGAAAAAGAATCACACAAAAATAAATCAAGATTCCAGTGTTATTTTAGGCCAGGGTTTATTCAGAACATAAGATATTTATAATAATATAGTGCTAGAGTAAAAACATCACAGAACAAATGCAGTAATAAAAAACAAACAAACAAAACCCCACAAAACCACATAAAATAAGCCCCGTCCATAGCTAAGCTTGTCTACATAAGAGCTGGGGTTATAATTTATTTTTTTAGTAGATACTTATATTAATTCCAACTTAAAGAGGCTGCACAGTCACCTAAAATTTCAAGCGGCTCATGATGCTGACTGCCTTCTCATTTGCCTCAGTCTTCACAAACAAGTGGTCCTCTCCAGTTTTGTTTTGGTTTTGTTTTAGCATCAAGATAGCCTTCTGAAGGGTTCACAATTTGTATTCCTGTAGACCATAGCTCAGAGGTTGCAGGCAGTGGGGACTTTGCTAGCTCAGCTTTTCTCAGCCCTCACCAGTTCTTGTGTAGATGGTGGCTCTCCCCTTGTTCAATACCACCTCATGCCAGATAGAGCTAGTTGACGGGTCGGTCAACTGTATGTTTTACAAGAAGCTACCACTGTGGAGAAAAATTTGGGGTGCTTCTTGCTTAAAAGGTGAGATACATGATCAGGAACTGCAAGAGACCCAAGTAAAACACAAGATGTGAAAGATATCAGTACACAGAAAATGGTAATCCTGAAGCTCAGCTGCTGGCACATCAAGTGTGGTAGAACACAGCAGGACAGAAAGCAGCAGCCGTTGCCCAGACACACAAACAACAGGAGCCATTTGAGCAGTGGCCTCTCCAGCCTCCACCTTGCAAGCCATGCACCAGAGCAACAGCCCCCGGTACTGTCCTAAAAAAGTGCTTGACATTTGCTTTACAGTCCATTGGAGAGGCCTTCTCCTTCTCTTCTGACACGTTTTATGAGCCACTATTGAGACATTCTAGCCTAATTAAATGCATGAAAGCTTCAGTAAAACCACCAGGTCTAAAAGAAATCTTAGGAGAAAACACAAACAACTAGACACACATTGCGGACTTGTCCTATGTGAAACAGGAAAAAGAAAATAAGCCTTTGCATGACACACTGTATCCCAATCAATCCTATCTAGACTACCCTCAAGTAGCCATTCTATAAACAGTTCTTGGACTAGTAATATTTCACAGGTCTACCAGCATTCATTATTTCACTAAGATGAAAGTGTTGATTGTTTTTGCTTCCAATAATCAGTGCTCTTTCTCAGGGTTAACTAATCCACAGCTGCAGCTTGAATGTTTGATTTCTTTTTTTCTTAATTGCATGTAGAAGCAACACATCGGAATTATTTTTGACCACCTACTGCTATATCTCATAAGACTTATATCTAGTACTGTTATTAACAGGCTAAAAAGCAGCAGCAAAGAAAAGCTTTGATGATAATAATAAAAAACCCTAAACCTTATTTTAAACCTGTAACATAATTCCCAGAAAGATATTTTCCTGGTGTTTGCTCCACAAATGCTTTTTATATTACTGAAACTTAAATTGTAATGCTGTTGCAAGCAGGGATGAAACATTAACAAATCTAGGCTACTAGAACTGTATGAAGTTAAGATTATACATTTCAAAGGTTTAAATAGGTGTTTGCCTAAGAACAGCAATCTCTATGGAAAACAAGTTTGAGAAAGAAAAAAACAGCTGGATTTTCATTCTATTATCATTGAAATGGCATGGGGCTTTTTTCTGTAATGACTGAATAAATCAGAATTTCAGCTTTATATTCACAACATTTTACCTAGTTATTCCCTGTTTGATGAAAAACTGAACAGCAGCTGAAAAAAATAACTCAATTTACGATAGAATGTAGAGTCTGCAAATTATAATTGGTCAGTTGGAATTGATGATCATTTTAGGTTCCTTCCAACCAAAATATTCTATTCATATTAGTTTAATTATCTCCCAGGAAAAAAAAAATCTCAAAATTAATGTAATTTAATTTATCAGTACAGCTACCATGAAAAGAATCTGGAAGAGTGCTCGTGTTGTTCTTATTGGGGTGGGAAAGATAATAAGGGTGACCCAAAGAATTATAAACTCATGACCCTAATTTAAGTACCTCAAAATGTTGTTGAGAGAGTCATTAGAGATATCATTATAAAAGCACCTGAGGTACACACCAGCATAGCCTTCTGTAAGTATAAACTTTGTTTACTGTATTAGATTTCTTTAAAAATATTAAAACAGAGAATAATGGGAGAAGTGTTAGATATGGTGTAACTCAAGCAGGTTATGATGAAATCATTCTCAGTTTTATTATGGTGAAATAAGGGTAAATTTTACCAAAAAAAATTAAATAAATTACAGAATTAATCACAGAATCACTTATATTGGAAAAGACCTTCAAGATCAAATATTACATCTTTTCTCATGGAAGTTATAAAGTTTCATTCAGGATCTGAATGCACATTTAACTCTTCCTTTCCTCTCTTGCTCTGAATCCTACAGCCTCAGCCCTGCATGGTTGAACCATTGGGTTTATCTTCGGGCTTTATAACTCAGACAGCTTCCCACAACCTTTCTCTGACAGAAGTGCAAAGTCTTTTCCTGCTCACTATGAATTTGGAGCAAATTTTAATCCAGTTCCCTTCCCACCAGCAATAGCCGTAGCAGGTTTTTAAAACATTGGGCATAAAAAACACCCCACCAAAACAACACCCCAGCACCACACACAGATATAAACCCAAATTTAAAGCAATGGCTGTTGAAAGAATCTCTTCTAGTGCTAGTCACACCCTGGTATTATTTTCTACCTGCATAAAAATGTTGAATATAAAGTGTCTGAAGTCTCTAATTCAGTATTCTTGCTGTCAACTGAACTGGCAATTAAACGTTGCATCCAAGAAAAATTATCTGTATATATACAAGGACTGGCAGAAGTAATTACGTAGTTCGTTAAACTTAGAGAATGCAATAAAAAAAAACCTCCTGAGCTGGTTAATGCAATCTGCACTAGGCATCTGACAAATGTCTGCAGGCAGAAGCTCTCGGAGCCTGATTCTCAGTCCATCCATAGCTTTTGCAGTCATTCACACCTGCACAAGGCAGGTGTAAAGCCAGTGTTCAGATCTGGCAGTGTTCACAACCACAAAGCACAGCTGTGAATGTCGAGAAATCAGCTCAAAGCATTGTCTCATCCAAGCTCATCTTTCAATTTAACATGCTACTTTCAAGACTGAAAAACTGCAAAAGCCATCAACTCTACTGCCTTAAAACTGTGTCCATAAGATCAGAATATAGTTTAATGTCTTTTAAACTGAACTTTTAATGATAAAATCTATTATTAACTGAGGACCATAAATAGTTTGATGTTTTAGATAAAATGTGACCTGATCAAAATATGTAAATGACTTGTCCATTTTATTCTTGGAGAAAGCATCTGACACTCATAGAAGTATTAGTAGCACATCATCTCACTATAGTTTCCAACAGAAAAGTCTGAAGGAGAGCTGTTTCGTCATTTTTACCATTAACATGATTTACAAATAATCCTTATAGCCTCAATAAGCCAGGCAAACTCTGATCTATTTTTATCTACTGCATTAATAGTCTGAACGATACTAAAAAGCATGAGACTGGCAACAGCAGCACCAGAAAGACTGGTGAGATCTCAGGATTCCTCCACGCTCCTCCTGCAGCTGTCCCTGCAGGGATGAGGCTGGAAGGCAGAGCTACTGGTGTGCTCCTGCCATCACCAGGACTGGCTGAATTTGGAGGCTGGCCATGAGATTTCATGGTCTCCTGCACCTCCTTGGCATCCCAAGGTATACTTGCACATGGACTTGCAAGCAGTGAGGACAGGAGGAAGGAAGGGCAAACCAGCAAAGCTCACTGAAAACCCTGTGAGTTTCACTGTCAATTTCAAGTGTAGAGCTGTGTGCAAGCAGAGAAGCCCTCTTGCTTGGAGCCATGCAAACCATCCAACCTTAAATTGATGATACCTTCAAGAAGAATGACAAATCCTAAACAAATCACAGGCTGAGCCAATAATTCATAAATTTATCTTTGTAAAAATATTTATCTCTGTCAATTCAGAAACTTGTGCACACAGCTCAGTAGAGTAACAGCTTTATTCATAGCTGCTGTCAGGCTACTGTCACCTATAGCTTGTTCATAAGCAACTGTGCACCAGAATTCAACATTCAAATGTCAAAGTCACATGGCACCTGCCCATCCTTAGCATAGAAGAACATAAGTCTCAATCCATTGCAAATGTCTGCTGAGAACACGTTAACTTGGCCATAAAGAAAATGGGAGGCATTTGTAGAAACATTAATTCTCTGAAATATTCAAAGGGGAAGAAACAAAAATAAAATATTCATTATGAAAACAAAAGGAATATTTGCAGGTTACACCAACTAAAGGTAGTGGCTGTACAACTCCAATAGAAACAACAAAACCTACAGAGTGTTCCTATGAGCGGGAGAGCAGGGCAGAATGTAAGAGAAAGGAAGGGAGTGAAAAATGAACAGTGAAGAAAATATTCATTAATTCTACTCACAATTTTAGAAGGGAGGAAGGGAACAGGCCCTTTTAAAATAGAGAGATCATAAGAAACTCTTATTGACCCCAAGGGATGGAGAAGAAAGCAGATCAGGAAATGTTTACATAGATAAGGGAGGTATGTAAAATGGCTGGTCTATTGCCCATGAGAGGTTTCAATTACTTCTCCAATCGGCACAACAGTGAGATTACAAAGAAAGCATTCATTTTCCTGGTGTTGGCACACAGTCAACAGGTTTCAAAAGCCATTCTGGAGTTAGTTTAAGGAATTAAACCAAATAATATGGGCAAACATCTATAGTTTAGTGTTGAGAACGAAGTTTCAAATATACATGGCTAAAACCCCCTTAAACTGAATAGTACAAAACTAGCAAAATTTTAACAGATAAGAATATAGGAAATACTTGTGCAGATTAAGTAATTTAAAACAATCCATAGGTCAAGTTTACTTTCTAGATCAGCGAAACTGTGTGTGCTTCAGTTAAGATAATTTGTAGCTTGTACTTTACTTTCATTTATACTCATCCCTGATACAGTATTCTGCTTAAATGAATACAAGACATTGCTGTTGAAAACCTGAAGAACACCTCATACCTTTCAGCAACATTAAAGCTGTACTATCAATCTTTCAGTGCTAAAACAAATTAATGGAAGATGCTGTTGCTCTATGGTCTCAGTACTTTAGAGACTTAGCCATGTAACTTCATGCAGTTTATAAATTTCTAAGAGGCTCCTGAGAACACCAACCTTTAGAGTATTAGAAATAACACATTAAGACCTTAGCTGAAGGCCATGATATAAATTGAATTAGCTAACTTCGTGCTCCAGGAATTAGGAGCATTCATGCAATGCAGTACCCAAGCTGAGAGGTGCTAAACTACAGAGAGGGATTGGTAATTTCTTTCAGCTCTTCCAGTTAAGATTACATAGCAAAGACAGAGTTGCAAGATACTTCTAAACCTCAGTTCAACAGCTCCAGAAGGTTCAAATTACTTTTTCTTTCTTCCTTCTTCCCCCAAAATTTTATAAAACCATACACTTAGTCCACTCTGCCTTCAGCCTCCTGCTCTCCACAATACTCTTTTTCTCTGTCCCATTTCCACCCTGGATAAATCAGTCTTGTACAGAATTTTACTATATTTGGACACACATCAAGCATGCAGTATTTATGCTGGAAATGACTGGTTGTCCCAGTTGGCAAATCTTCCCTAATTATCAACCCAAGTTTCAGCTTTCCTCTTTGTATCCTATTGCCTCAAATAGTATTTTGACTGTTCATAATTCAACTTTATACTGTTCATATACTAATTTACATCTCTTAATCATGTAGTGCTGTAGTGTTTGGCTCCTTAATAGGTGAGCCAGTAAAGACCAGAAAACCTATCAAGGGGAAAAGACAAATGGAAAGGAGAAAAAAAAACCCCAACCAAACAGTAACTAAATAAGATTTTCTCTGGCTGATGCACTGGTCCTTCATTTCTGGCAAACTTCTTCACTTCATAAACTGATCCAAGGCCATTAGCTGAGGCACTGATTTTCATTTTAAGTTCAGATGGACACATGGCTATTACAGGGAGCATGCTAAGTGTTTCCAGGCCAACACACCTAAGGTATTTTTTTCTTTAAACCAAAAAGCAAAAAGAAATCCTAAACTGGGAAATCAAGGAATCTAGGTGTAAGGAGAAAAAAAAATAAAATCTAGTTGTAAGTAGTAAAATAAAGAGGGTCAATTCTGCACTGGTATGAAACAATGCAAATGGTTTGTTTCCCTTTCAAAGTTCAAGACCAATTCCTTCCTAGTTTTAGTAAAGTGAAATGATAAATAGTGTTTTCATAGGTCACTGTGATACATTTGCAGTTACTGGAAAAATCTTATCTTGTAATTTACAGCAACCAGGACTCAGTCTCCCTTTGCCTGAAATCCTGTAAAGTGTGCTTAAATGGGGCTGTCAGAGCTTTTCACTTAGCAGCTCAAAGGCCATATCTCCACTGTAAAGGACAGTCAAGTAATGCACAGACAGTCAGAGAAATTATAAAATTAACCCAGCTGAAGCCTGGGCTGGGCTCACTGCCAGGGCTACAGAGGCACCCTGCATACGCAGGGGCCAAGAGCTGTTGCCTACGATTGTGGTGACATCCGCATGATGGACGCGTGGGACATCTCATGACAGGGTGAAGGGGAGGGGTAAGGACAAAGTGTCCTGCAATCAGGTACCCTAAAAAGGGAGAGGAACCAGCCTACACAGGGGCCTCTAGCACAGAGTACAGTGCAGGAGCACAGGGCTTCAGGAGGCAGATAGCGACCCAGGATAGGGAAGACTTTGGGGCAGTGTGTTCCTTTACCAATCTGCCTTCTTCCTGCACTAGAAAATGCGTGGTAAGCAAGATTTCTACTTAAAAATGTGTAGGATAAGACACTTGTCACTCATTTGCCCCTTTAGAGGAAAAAATAATCTGAAAATGTGTAATATACACAATCCTGTTGTGGTCAAAGACCTTCACGCTATTTTACAACATGTCAATTAGAACATATTCCTAAGTTTTTCAGGGCCCAGACAGTTATTCTGAGCAGATGCGTGGTCGTTTCCTAGATCCTCTCAGAAGTGTCCACTTACACAGGAAGGTATAGCATAAGGGGCATTTCTAATCTTTCAGTACTTTTCTTACATTGCATTTTTTGGAGCCTAGACCACTTTTCCAGGTGCAGCTGCACCACAGGTGGGAATAATGAACTTGGTCTTTTTGGCATTAAGTTTTTTTTAGATCTGCTGACCAAAATTCAAAGGACTGTCTCTCTTGCTGGTACTCGCTGAACACTTATGCAAGATGTTCTATTCATTTTGCACCTCTTTTTTCTTCACCCCCTCCCCCTTTGTATTGCAGAAAAGTTTCTGCTTTTCAAAATACTTCATACAAACATACTGCTTGCATACTTATTCAAGCTGAAACTCATTTTGGTATTTACATGGCATGGTTTAATTCCCTGGAGATGCTATTGCATTATTTCCTTATCTTTCTGGTATTTATCTCTTCTTTCCATTTTAGCATCCTGCAAAAACTGAGTAAAAATTTACTCACCTCTTTGATGAGCAATGATGTTGCAAGTATGAGTGTCATCATATTACAAAAGTATAATCATCTAAGAATCATAAAATGAACACTTAAGAATCAACATCTTTTAACGGGTACAAGAACTAGCTTACAGAAAACAAGCCATAGTTAAGACTAACATGACCACAGCCACAGGAGAGCATATATTTTTCTCTTACATCTAAATAGTATTTAGTAAGAGATACAGATTTCTTCCGATTTACAGACTGATTTATTTACTCCTTCTCAGCAATTATGTTGTTTTTCACTGACTTTGTTTCCCCCACATTTTAATCCAAAAGGGCCCAGCTGTTTATCACAAGAACCTGTGACAGTGACTTAGGCCTTTAGACTTCCCACAGGCAACTACAGCTTTGATTTTTACAGTATATTTTTGACATTTACATTGGTCAAGATGTTCTCTCCATTAAACATGAGGCAGAAGGTGCTCCTAAAAGGACAGAATATCTAAATAGGATCTGAGTGACAATGGAAAACCAACAGAAAATATTAATGAGTTTAAATAAAAAAGGCAGAATGTAAGAAAAAAGCCTGGATCAATGGATTAGACAGGCCACCCTGTGGTGTGCCTATCAGCTGAATCTCCCATAAGGGCTTGGCCTTGTCACAGCTCATTGCTGAGAGAAGTCTGAGCTGCCTTGTTCTTCCCTGGCAGGCTTCCTCCCCAGGGTAGCAGCAAGCCTTGGTGTGCCTGGCACCAAGGAGCAGGGGATCTGGAGCAAGCAGGGATGTGGTTGCAGGAACCAAGGATGTCCAGCATCACTCCTGACTCACAGTGTTTCTCATTCACAATGGGGAAAACAAAATTTAACCATCATAAGGTACCCCAAAATCTGAAAAATTTACCCTATTATAGCTAGGCCTTCCTCACACACAAGAGATCTACTGTGCAGGAGGGAAGACTGATGGTGTGAGAGTGCAAATCCTTTCAATAGCATGAGATATGAAAATATAAAAGCGAAGCATGGACTTTGCTTGTCTTTTCTATGAAGAGGTAAGGAATTTGCTTTTGAAGGTAGAAGATTTTTTTTCCTCATTAAGTCTGTAATGCTAGCAATATTATTAAAATGGTTAGTCTCAAAAAACCATGGCCAGATAAATATCCAATAGTGTTAAGGAAGTGGGGAGAAAAACTAAGGAATTAACAGGCACATTCACAAGTTCATTTAGTTTAGAAGAGACCCCTGGGGACTGGGAAGTGACTAACATAACAAAGTTATTTTAAAATTGCCTGAAGACATAACAGGAAACCATAGACCAGTTAGCTTGCTATAAAGTGGGGAGAAACTCCTAGAATATCAAGTGGGAAAACACTTGAAGAAGCACAGCTTGATTAAGGATTGACAGCAGAGAGTAGAGAGAGGAGGGAGATCGGGGTTCATGGCTCGCTAACTTGCTGGGAGTCTCTGAATAGATTTCTGCCATGGTAGTCAGGGAATGCAGTAGCCACCACCAATATGAACCTTCATCTCTTTTTAAAAGAACATACGCTTTATTTCAGATGAGGATTAACTTGCTCCTTGATGGCACACAACCACAGCAGAAAAACCTAATTGCGTCGAGACATGCCAATATATTCCCTGACAAGTGCCACCTTTTGTGGAAAACTGGTCCTTCCATAAATACTTTTCTTACACATAAATAATCTAAAGTAAATCTAATAAAGAGTTCACTGATACTTTTCATCAGCTGTTTCTGGCAACCAGTAGCAATGTTATTTATCAGAAACCCTCATTAAATATAAATATATTGGGGGGAAAAAAAAAAAAAAGTTAAAAAAAATAAAATAAATTAAGAAATAGGTCCTGTTTTTCAATCCTCAAAATGGAAACAGCTTGAAGTTTGATTTCTTTACATGAAAGTAAGCACATTCTCTTGATATGCCACAATCTGTAGATAATGAACCAGGCAGAAAAGATAGCACTGAAAGTCTGCTTTGATTCATGGGCGAGACAGCACAATAATGGCAATGAATATGAAGCTGTCTACCACTTTGTAAGGATTTCAAATCAGTTTCATGATTATAAATAATTATTGCCATATTTATGAAACTGAACATTAAGTTCCTTTTTTTTTTGTTAAAGAGATAATTGTCCAATTCATGTGAGCAGAAGTTATTCTCCTTCCTCTCCCCCTTTTAAGTAGCTGTTATTTGTGTTAAGTTTTATTACATGAAATGAGAGAGCTGAGATAGCGATCAGCACAGTTAACTGAACTGAAATGTTACCAAAAAATGAAATGTTGCTCCAAAGGAAACATTTGGCAAATGCAGAAGTCAGATTGTGGTCATGCAGAAGCATTTTGCGATTAGAAATGTCTCATTCTATTCTTCTGCATGCCCTTGAAGAGCCAAAATTCACTTGGATTTCTAGCTATAGGTTGTGAGCTCCCAGCCTGGGACAACTGCTTATAGGTTTCACAGAATCAAGCTGGTTAACAAGACTTGCCATTTTCAAACAGAAATAGCCTGCATGTAACAGCAGATCCAGCACACAAGAGTTCACATGCCAGAAGTAGATCTGCATTACCAGCAGGAAGGCTGTAAAGTATGAATCATTTTTGTTACATAATTATGAATTTGGTTCTATTACCCTCACAATCAAGAGCTTCGACATTTAAAAAAAAAACAAAACAACAAGAAAACAAAAAAAAAAACCACGATGTGGTGAAATCTAAAAGGCAAAAGATAAATTATTTACTGAAGACAATATAACAACAAAAAAAAAAGTTTAACTTTTGTCACTACCAAAGCTCACCTGAAACCAGTTCTGGTTGTAGGAAGGTGGGATAAGCCTGACATGGCAGAATTATCCCCTGAAACAGTCTGTTTTGCAGACAACTGTTGAGCTTCTTGAACAAAAGGTAGAAACCCTAAGAGAAACTCGACAAGCAAAGAAAGGGTCATAAAGATACCAGGTTTTGAGGGTTTTCTTGTTGAAATAACTGCAAGAGGTGGGAAAAGGTGATTTAAAAGATATTTGGGAAGAAGTCTTCAAGCTATTTCCTGTCCTACCTTGAGGAGAAAAAATAAAAAAAAAATAAAAAAGGATACTAGGGAATGAAAAGCTGTAACCCATGCTGGCCATCAACCATGTGACCAGTAACTGGAGGTAGCAAAAAAAAGCTGGAATCAGAAGCTCTGTATTACAGCCTACACACTTTATATTGCAACCCACCAACACTACTTATGCTAGGAAAAGACAATTAAAAAAATGCAGCACCATCTGTGATGGCTTAACTTATGTCTCAAGCACTGTGAACACAGCGAATAGAAAGAAAGATTTAGATATCAGCTAAAACATGGCATTCACAGCTACTGGTATTCATGCCTTTTCTCAGGCTTTCCTTGTTCTTTCACCAGTCTGAAAAATATCTGTTTTCCATTCAAAGAGCAAGTGTCATCACCTTCTCTGTACATATCAACAGCAAATCTGCTTGGATGATAGAGAGTGCCATGGTGTGCTTTACAACGGTTTTTGCAGCCAAATATTTTCGGCTTCAAACTCTACTTTTGCTTGCAGAAGTGCCAACATAACTTTCTTTCTCTCTCTCTCCCCTGCTGTAACAAAGAAACAAAGATGCCATAGAAGCTCTAGTATTATCAACATAAATCAGTTCTCAAGATAATATATGCCAGTCAAATGCTTTAAATTATAATTTTCATGATGGACTAAAGTCACCTGTTTTTGTTCCTTTTTCATTTTTACAGAAAAAGAAAATCACCATGACCCCATCCTGATAAAATAATAGCATCACAGAATCATTCAGAAGGGAAAAGACCTTTGAGATCATTGAGTCGAACTGTAAATCTAACACTGTCAAGTTCACCACTTAACTACATCCCTAATTGCCACATCTACATGCCTTTTGGCTAAAAGAAAAACTAGGAAGGTTTGGCTGGATGTCACTGATTCTACCTCAAACCAACCCCTAGAGCAGTTCAGTCGTTCCCAAAGACATTTCACTTATTCACCAATTTCAATGGCACTAATATTTTTTTTCAGGTCCCATCACCATGCAACACTGTGCCCATCAAAGAAAGCATGCCTTTGTTCCTCTTATATCCAGAGCTGCAGCCAAACACCTTAGTATCCATAGCACTGCCTGCCTGCAAGTGGTCACAACCAGTTTCCAGGTCCTGTCACTGTCTGCAGGTTGACATGGTCACAAACCTTCAAGGCAGCTCTTTTCACTGCCTGCAGAATAACACAAGCTGGAGACAGCTCCTAATTTCTGACTGCTTGTGCACATCCATTACCAGAAACTGGAAGCAGACTCTCAGCTCTAACCTGTACCTTTCTGAAATAATTCACATAGCTCAGCCTGAAAATCTGTGATTGCAATTACTACTAGCCCTAGCTAAATTGCTAGTTTGAAGGTTTTCCCCCCAATTACATTCCCACAGCTCATCATCAAATTAGACAATATTATCTGAAATGTCATCTAAGACTTTGGAGGTTTATCAGAGTTGGCTTAACTGGTTAACGTAAGATCTTTTTAATGAGATGCTTAGCTACATAAAACAATGACAAACCTTGAACTCTTATATTTGGTTGATTATATATATAAAACATTAATAAGAATTTTATTCCTGGTAAAGTGGTAAGTGGATAAAACTAGCAGCTGCTTTAATGAGATAACCACCTAGCTGAGACTTCTGAGGAACTTCTAAATGCAGACTAGGAAAATATCATCTTTGTTCTCTCCCTTCCTTAACTCTTCATGCAAATCTCTCCTTTCTTCCAAGTCCCAGTGACAGAGGAAATTCTTTCTCTGTACAGCTATTTTCTGGTTATAAACTTCATACCAAACAACTCTGAGAACAGCCAGATAGTCTTTCCAAATATAGCAAAAGGCACTCAACCTTTCACAGCTATATGAAAAACAATTCCAGGGTTCCTGGGTCAGGTTGTTTTTCAACTGCTGTATTGTAAATAAAGTAGTAAATCAAACAATATTCAAACAATGTAAAACACTGCATTTTTTAGACTGGCATGTCACATAAACACCTTGTCCAATTCATTTCTCTCACCATCGTCTCTCAAAATAACAAATACAAGTTCTCTTGTGGCAGAGGAGAGCACATGAAAAATGTGTTGGCTGTATGGTGAAGGTGAAAATTAAATAAAACTCAGATTTATGGCAAAAAAAACACCTAATTTCTAGCTTAAACATGGAAACAATTGTCTCATATAACATATTGTGATGAATCAGCAAAGAAGTCACAGATTATTGGACACAGTGCAAAGAATGAAGTTGCTCTTTTTAGCAAAGGATCATATGTCATCAAGAGACAGATTATTTGAGGGAGACCAAACCATCCTGGAGCAGCTGCTAGAAGGAGCAGGGCAGTCTGGAATAAGGACAGAACAGACCTCCTTCAGAAAGTGACAGGTCCAGAGATCAGCAAGAAACATCTTGAATCACAGGTTATTGGCAGGACTGAAGAAAAAGACCCTTGTACTGCCCTGCACACCCTTCGCATGATGCTGTGTCAATGTGCTGGAGAAGCCTCACGAGACCCCCTGGCACCAAACTGCAGCTGGCAGAGACATGCAGTGCCTGCTCACCTTGTGCAAAGCAACAGACCGATGGAGGATACCCAGCCTTTGGTTGGCTCTCTTTGGACTAAGCTGGAAATTTATTAATTGCAACTGTTAAATCTAGCAAGATGAAGTGTATCTGCAGTTCTGCCAGCTCTATTTTGTAATTTTTCCTTTACAACATGTTCCAGGTAACTGCTAGAACCCAAAAAGTTGTAGAAAGTGTCAGGTGCCATCGCAAAAACACACACACACAAAAACGCAACCAAGAGCCACCACCTATCACTTGATATTACCAGTTTGTTTTCTCTCTTACATGTTGCTTATGCTACTGTCGTCTCCATTACCAGGGGCAATTGTGTATGACCAATCTACTGCTACATTCATTTGGAAGCTGAGACCCACCTTTCGTGTTGCAGAAGGGCCCATTTTAGGGCTTTGTTTCAGAAAGTATTTGATTTTTTTCTGTTAGTAATCAAACAAAGCTTTATCATTTGTCAATGTCTGTTTTCTCCATTGTATTTTGCTGATGTCTAGTATTTGCTTTATTCACAGGTGTAGTGCTGAATGACATACAAAAGTTCTCCCTCCTCTAAAATAGGTCACTTCCTTGAGAAGGTCTGTACTTATCCATAAATTATATTTTTTCCTGTAATTGTGTAGTATCATGAGAGACCCCACTGATGTCTAACAGCCTGCGTGGAGTGCAGCAACTTACATGAAGGAGAAAGACTCTGGGATGAACAGATGGGAGGCTGGTATCTTATAAAGAAGTGTGTTAAAATGCCTGTTCATACACAGTGCTACCAGCTAAAAAATGTCATGTCCTGTCAGAAGATCCACAAAGTACCTGACAGTGATGCCCACTTTTCAAGATGCTGAGCAGGCACTGAGTATAGAGCTAGGGACCATGCTGCCTGGAGAGCCCTGCAAGCCCCCACAGCTTCTGGCCTGCCAGCTCTTCTGAAAATTGCTACTAATTTATTTTTTTTTAATAATACATTTCCATGCTTCTTTTCCATGATTTTGTTTTTAAGTCTGCATAGATGTAAAGATACTTCATGAAACGCAGCTCAAACTTTGGACCTTGGTTTGTTTTCAGCCAAAGGGATGCAAAAGACTTGACACCAGAAACGCAGCAAGGCTTCAGAGAGCTAAGAAGCTTTGTAAGGAGGGAGGTTTTTTCCTGTGTTTAGTTCCTTAAATCCACCCTGATATTATTCTTTCCCCATTCGATATTATTATACCCCTCAGCTTTCTTGTCATATTAGCAGAAATTCCCATGACTCATTCCAGTGTCAATAAGAAGAAACACTGCACTCTTCATTCAGTCTGTTACAGGGTGATGTCTCATACGGCGACCAAAAACTCTGGGTTCTCTACTGAGTCATATCTGTATGAATAACTGTGGCACTGGTAGTTACATGACACAAAAAAAGCTTTACTAATCACAACAATTTTTAGCAAAAGTATCACCTCAAAAATTACTTCTTTTTTTTTTGCCATATTTTTGTAGATAGAAAAATCCTCACCTGCTTTACCACATAGTAGAAAACACATTGGTTTCTAAAGGGCAGCCCTTCCTGATGGAAAAGTCAGCCTAAGTTTGCTCAAAACCTGTTTTTCAGAACAAAACATGAGATTTTTGGATTAAAAATAAAAAAATATTCTGGACAACTCTTTCAGACAGTCACTGCTCTAATACAGTTATAACCTTAAGAACTTATTCTCTGTAAAGGTCAGCCAGCAATGTGCTCCAAAATCCATAGCTCTGAAACATGATGTAACCACCAGAACTGAAAACAGGGTTAGCACCTGGGAACATCCCTAAACATACTCGCATATACCTACTTAAAAAAAAAGTTTCCCATGGAGAAATAGTCCTAAATATGTCTAAAACAGTGGAGCATTTTTCCCAAAAGAGTAACTATCTCTTTCTGCAACACTAGTACACATACATTAATATCATGTGTCTACGGACTGAGTAGTTAAAAGGTTTTCCAGTCATCTAGTTTTTTCATGAATTTGAGAGCTTGCAGCAGCTGGTGTCAATATGGATTAATGTTAGGAACCAAACACCAAATACCTAGCACCACAAAGCTATTTTACATGATAATTAAGATAATACAAGTGATTTACAATAGACATTCACAGAGCAAAAATTAAAAAAATAAAATAAGTGATGCAGCTTAGCTGTTTTATTAGCAAGTAACATTGCTTACTGGTATCTTCTTTCTCAACCTCAAATTCACACAGCGACTCAGATTTCTGGAACACAGACCAGAACAAACTGAGGCATCACTGCCTCGTGACACAGCTACAGCACCATTGATCTGTTCCACTTACTTTCACCAATACTTAACATACACAGAAAATTCAGTAGGAATATTTACAGATAATCCTCACTGACTGCAATCAGCATCAGCTCCCAAATTTCAGAAGACTGGATCACCAGTAACTGCTCTGACATCAAACTGAAGGACTCTGGCTTCCTGCTAGTCTCTATCATAGCTTTCCCCATTCTTCCTGCATCCTATTTATACACACAGCATCTCTGTCCTGACTCATCTCTCAGAGCTACACATACCCAAGGGTCTTCATTTCACTACCCCATTTTATTGGAAATAATCTTACACACACATACTATCATACCATTTTCCACCAAATACATCTGAAATTGAAATATGTTTCTCTTTCATTTAACTTCAGCTCTATCACAATTTTCTGCAGTCTATCCATCCATCCATCTGTCCCTTCCTGACAAGCCAAGGTCCTCATCAAGAATAGCGGGCTGTTACTGTCCTGCCTCAGGAGATGCTCTCAACCGAGGCAGAGAAAACTGAGCAGGCACAGGAACTTTACCAGCCCCAGCCTAGCTTCCTGCATCCATCATTTCTTTGCCATTCTTTACTGCTATTCTTTTCTTCACCACTGGTTTCCATTGCCTTCTATTAATAAGAGAGCCTCACTTAGCCAACAAAAGGTTTCTGTATCACACTGATTGCTCCTCTGCATTATTGCTGTTTAAAAACAGTATTGTGAGTAGAGAGGCAGCTAAACTGCATGCTAGCATGGCTTGTCACTTTTTCAAAAGACAAAAAAACCATGCACAATGCTGCTCTTTTCAAAAGTAAGGTTGCAATTAAAAGCTGGAACATTTATTTCCTATCCATACTGCTCTTTTGTTTAAAATTTTGTTGGCACTTTCTTGTCCTCAAGGAAAGAGGACTAGACATTAATATGGGCAGCAAAAGAGCATTTGCTCTCCTCAATTAAATTTATCTTTTTCTTCAACACCAAACACTATTTAGAAGACTGCTGCAGAAGGAAAAAATGAAAAACAAGCTTTCAGTTTCATTTACTACTTACAGTTCAAGTAGCAGCTATGTAGTTACTATAGTAGGCTAAGGATAGAAGCAACACAAGGTTCTGTAGAGAGAAACTGCAACATCCCACTAATTTGGTTGAGAACAGAGAAGAAACTCTTCAGACTCAAATGAAGTAGTGAACGTCAAGCTAATACTTGTATTCAGAACAGCTGACAGCTGTAACACTTACCTACCTTAGCTAAGTGGATGATTCTAGGCTGCCTAGCACCTGTGCCTGAAACAGGCTTTTAAACATCTTTAGTAGCCCTATTTTTTTTCCCTCTGTACTTTTTTAAAGAGGTGGAAAGGCATTTAATGAAGCAGGTAAAGACTTCTGCACTAGAATCCTTCAATGTTGTTGGCAGTCCAGTGCATAACAGTCTTGGCTTTGACTTTTCAGGTACATTCACCTCAAGAAAATTATCACAGATTTTACAGATTACTACAGGAAGTGATGATGATTACTTAGGAATGATTTGATGAAATTATACACCAGGCTTGAGTTTGGTGCAGTGTAGTACTGGAAACATCAGCTCTCTGACAGCATGTCTAAGGTCTAGCACAGGGCTTGATTTTTTTTTCTCCTGTGAATTGTAATATCAAAACTTCTACTGCTCTTGACTGGAGCACTATTAAGTATGTTTTGGCATGTTAGCTAGTATACCAGCAGATGATTGTTCTGCCTACCTACATTTTTCCATGCACAGCTCAGGCATCATCTTTCTAGCAGTCCATAAACTGCCAAGTAAAATAGGAGGAGTTAAGAAGGAAATAAACCCCTTTGAGATGGAGGGTACCGAGTAATTTTCTGAAGACATTTTTATTGAAGTACACAGTTATTGATACAGTCTGGAACATACAGCAACAAAATACGTATGTGCTGTCTATGAACCAAAGTGAACCTCTGAAGGGATTTCTCTTCTGTATCCAGAGAAGAGAATAAATTGAAACATATGAAAAAAAAAAAATCCTTTATGCTCCACCTACACAGTTTAAAAGTTTTCACTTACATGTATTTGAAAAGTTTCAGTTATATTTTTTAAAAATGTATTTTATAGCACAGATTTTTCTTCACGGGATTACATTCCTTCTCCTTTCCTCACTTCCTTTCTTCCTTTGTCTATATTATTTTACCTCTTTTTCTTTTTTTTTTTATCCTTTCCATCCTCTTTCTACTTTTCATTGTTATTACACAGTGAATATAATTATATTTATTTTAATTAAAACCCCAGCATCTGGAATTGAGTGACTGCAGGATGGTCTCATTTTTCACCTAATATAAACAAAACTGATTCAGTACAGATTTGTATCCTTTGCCTAATTCCTATACCCAAAACCCTACAATAATCCGTTTCCCCTTTAAACCTGCACATGACTGTGGGAAGAGACACCAGTACAAAGACTAGTTTTGATATGCAAGTACTAACTGATTGACCAGCTGCTTTACACACCAATCATTGTGATTGAATAGTCAACTTTCTTCTTAGAAAGGAAACATTAGCAACTTAATTATTGGTGGTATTATACTACTGTTATTTTGAACGTGTGCAAAGCATCTTAGCTTTTGTGTTTAGAGAGAAAACTTGAAGAAAGGCAAATCGTGAGAACTACACACAATTCTATGATTTCATCATCTGAAGATCTATTTCTAATGACTGGGATTCACAGTATCACTTAATTGCTAGACAACCACCCTTCCACAAGTATTAGCAATATTCTTCTGCCTCTCACTCACTCAGACAGAAATCTCCCCTTCCCTTGCACAGGTAAGTGCTGCTACCTGCTCAGCCTCCCAGCAAGCAGGAGAAAGCTCCCAACATAGGGATGGCAAAAACCTCTATTATTGCTCTGCAGGCAAAATCAGGCAGTGTATCCTTCCTGTCCATTGCCCTTGGACAACAGGACTACCCCGCATCTCCAGCAGTGAGACAATTAAGTGATAAGTAAGGACAGAAGCTTGGCCTGTGTCCGTTCTCCACCCTCTCTGTCAGATAGCTGGGACATTAGTTCATCTGTAGAGCAAAACATTATGACAAGTCTCAGATGAGGAGCAGCTCTACCTTGAAACACAGGATATAAATGTACCCACCTGCTTATCAAGTCCTTTTGGATATTCTAGGAAGAATGGTGATAAATGTATTCATATACAAAATAAAGTATTGATTACTGTTGTTGCTATGAAGGTTAGTTTTCCTGTGTGAAGAATACTTAATAAACTCAGGAGTACACTTTGATTCTCAGAAAAACAAACCAAACCCTGCATGAAGCTGAGATTTCCTTATCCTATGGAAACCACAGTGCAACACAAGTTTTACTTGTTCCACTGCATGGATTTTCAACAATGAATTAATTACCTCTCACATAAATGATAGCAAAATTCGCAAGGGAAATCACATAGTCCTTAATTTGTTGACTTCCCCTACTGATTATAGCACATTCCAGTGCTATAGTAATTCTCATAGTGAGCCTGTAAGCATTTTCCAAGCCAGAACAGCCTTCAGTCCTGACTTCATCTAAGCAGAAAAAGTAGAGGGTTTGTTAGGGACTGAAAATTGCTGTGAAAAGGAAGAAAAAACTCCCCAAGATAATTCTGAACAAAGAACATAGGGAGGTAATTATAGCAGTGATAATCTTCCTTCATTTTTAACACCTTTCACCTTGAAACTTTATAAAGCTCTTACAAAAAAACCATGTATACAGGAGTAGCTTCACCAGCTGCTGAAAAGCAGTGGTACCTGAGAATGAGGACAGCTAGCTGCAAGAATTCACTTGGTGTTTTTCTTCCACTGCAACCTTCTTTTCTCCCTCCACAACACATGCTCCATTCAAATATCTTTTATGAAGCATATTTCAAAGCTGCAATTCCATTCTCTAAATCCATTTTCAAGGTCTTTCAACATTCTTGACAAGTATTTGACCATTCAAGAAAGTTAACACACACAAAAAAAATAAATCCCTTTCCCTTCCTATGCATAAACTAACAGCATGATGCTGAAATACCTCTCACTGTGTAGCCGTATCATCTCTCACCTGGAACCTCCCCTTGTCCTCCACAGAGGCCACTTGCAGCAGCAGATTGCCCCAGCAGTTTGGAGAGTGTTGTCTTCCTTGGAGGCCTCCATATGCACTGGAGTCTACAGGTGTGTTTACTAGTAAGGTGTAACTTCCAGCTTTTCAGGACAGGACTGATTTCCCATCTGGGCACTTGTTTTAGTTCATTCCAGCATGCCATCACACATGGTGCAAACCTACCAAGTACAAAACCACCAGATTAATAATGAATTAACACTTAGTCAAAGTTTATTTATATGTAATATTAGAAGGTATCGTGATATTTTTCCATGCAACAGACAATCCTGTCATTCAGTCTTTTGTAAAAAAGAAAACAGGTTAATTTACTGCATAAATTATGTACAAAGTCTACAGGAATCCTGACAATCCTTTTGTGCAGAACTGTTAACAATTTATATTTATATTTATATTCCCGTACTGCCTTCAAACCTCAGTCAAGAATCAGGTTCCCAATATGCCCTCTCAGCAAATAAAGAGACAATCCCTGCTAGGAGTATGTACCAGGTAATGAATTTATTTTTTTTAGGGACTTTCTCTTTTTTTCAGGGTGCCTGCCAAAGATACTAAAATAGATTCTCACTAAATCCACCCAACTCTTTCTGAAATTCCATTTACTTCACAAATGCAAATCCATCCTTTGCTCTTTTTCAAACTTACATGCAAGGACATTTCTTCTTTCCTACTACTTTAACGATGCACAGCCCATGAAGTCAACACACCAGGAAGCATTGTACTACCAGTCAAATGCAGAACAATGAAGTAAAGAGTATATGAGGGAAGAGTATCATAGATAATCCCTCACCTCATACTCTGTCACCCCTGCCACAAACTTTGGAACATTTATCAAATTTCACCAGCAGACAGTAGTGAAGGTTGTAAAATATACAGAATCATTAGCTAAATTAGTAAAAGATAAATCAAAAGACAAATCTTCCATAATTTATTTAGGGTCACAGTTGGATAAAGAATCATTGCATGAAGGAATCTCAGTCCAGAAAAACATGTGAAATCTTTCTTGCTTGCAAAATGCTGTGAATACTCATCTCACCGACTGCACTGCATGGGATCATTCTCAAGTGATAGATTTGGAAAGAGACAACAGACAGAAATTTCAAAGTTCTTTCCTTTGCAATAAACATTCTGGGGTGTTTATAGATCTTATAGCAGAAACCACAACACCCCAACTAGAATGTGACCTGCCACTTTTTTAAAGTAGAAGAGAGACTAGCAATGAATATGTCCTGATTCCCCTCTCTTTCCAACAGAGGCTTTTCACAACTTTCCTCATAGCTGCACATAAATTATGTACTTCCTTCAAAGTCAAGCTCTCCAAAAGACCACATTAACAGCTCACACATCTTATTTTCTTTCACCTGCTGTGTTCTTTGGACCAACATTTGCCTCCTAATATGATGAGTACACAATTCTCCTTTCTTAGGTTTTTTTTTTGTTTGATTCAATCTTTTTACCTACAATGAGATTTCCTCTTCATTAATTATCCTGAATTAACAGCAAGTGGTCATTATGTAGTACCCAGGATCTATCATCAACAGCCAAGTAATAGCAGGAATCCTGACTTCACAAGCCCACCTCTTACAAGATACAAGAAAGCATATATCTAAAGAAATTATTTCCAAGTTATGGCCACATGCAGCAGCAGCTCATGGTGCAAAGACCAGAAGGACTAAAGTCTTGCTAAAATCGGTTGCATCAAGTTACATTTCATAATAGAATTTTATTTATTTGATCTTGCTTTTGACATACAGGAGTCCCATCAATATGTCCTTCTTCTTTTGACAGCTATTCTTTGAATCAAGAATTGGTGACACAACTGATTTTCACTCATTTTTTCCATCATGGTTTCTTAGATGAAGCAGCAGGCAGAGGAGAAACTCCACTCTTTCTCTTCTAGCTTAAATTCAGAGATCCTTCTCCCAGCCTGTTGCCATAGCTAAACAAGCTCTTCAGTTTAGAATTTTTCAGCATTACCTCCTCCAGTGCATGCACATGGATGTCTGCTTTCATATTACCTATAGCAGCTCCACTGAGACGGCATTTTCTGAGTGCATCATCCACTGCTGGACCACCATATCTACTACATACAAATCTGTTCTACAAAAGGAAGGAGCCTGTCCAATCTCATTATCCTGGACTACGTAATTTTAAATTATGAGAGATGTATCATAGACAGTGTAAGCTAAGGAACTTCCCTAATTTACATGCAGTCATTAATGGCAGTTAGATTTCCTCCCAAGCTACTTAGGAATTTAAGTGTATAAGTTTGGAATTAAACATTATTTTGGAAATAGGAGCGTAGTCTGAAAATAACAGGAGAGGGATCCCAATACAGAAAAATTAATGATAGTTGCCCCAAAATCATGCTTCCAGGGAAATGAGCCCTCCCTCTCCTGCTACATGTAATCAACTGCTAGATATGTAGCAACTCTCTACTTCCAGTGTAGCCAGCCAATATCAATATTAATTAGAGTAGAAGAAGCAGATCATAACAAAGAATTCATTTGATCAGTTCCACATATTTTGCAAATATCACTGCTCTCTTAAATTTATAATTTATTTTACAAAAGATGTACTTTCTCACCAGCTAACTAGTGTTGGAATTGTTACTTAATTAATTGCTGTTTGTCACAGAGGTCACTTAAGAAATCTGCTCTTTTAATTTTGCTTTGTATGTTATAAACAACTCTCATAGAACTCAAGTTTTAAATGAGTTTATTGGGAGAACAGGAGCTTTCAAGATGAAAATGAACATCTGCACACACATATTTGGTATGTGGCTGGGGAAAACACTCAGAGACCAGAATGATATGACTAAAAACAATACACCAGAATCCTGTGGAACATTCTGAGGAAATTTTGATTGCATTTAATAGCACCAATTCCAACCATATTCTGATGAACAAAAATTAAACTGTCAAAGGAAGGAAATACCTACAAAATTGTGTCTCTCAATTGTTTTATTGTTTACAAGGTCTTTTGCATCCTCTCAAGTCCTGCCAGAGAATCTTAGAGATACCCAGGAAGCCAGAGGCAACTGCAGAGAAGCCCCTTATTTCTGGGCCAGCTCTTGGTCACTACCACTTGTTAATTGACAACATATTCCCAAATGATTAACACTATAGATTTTGTAACTGGACTGAATATTGTTCTTTAATCATGCTGAAACCACATAAATACTCTCAGGCAGGGCTTGGAAAACCGTTAAAGCCTTGTGTTGCATTACAGTTCCTAGCAGACTTTGTTCAGTAGAGAATGTGCATGTCTCGGTCCTCTCTGTCATCTCCTCTTGCTCCATGTCTGCCCCCTTCCCCATAGTTGGACTTCAGAGTCTGAGGTATGTGAGTACATACAAGAGGAGAGGAGTGCACTTCCCAGAGAAGTATCCATTACAAATGTAGATGGGAAAATTAAAGGAGGGAAAGA
>NW_009970724.1:5439965-5476181 GCF_000747805.2 Chaetura pelagica
GGGAAAGAGAACATAATACAGTCCACATTACTGAATATTTCACTTGTTCCAAGATTTAAATAAAAACTACACTTTTCAGTCAAATTTTATTTTCAATAAAAATATCCTGCATAACTTGGCAAAGATTTCACCTGCTCTATAGATAAAGTTTTTTAGAAGAGACAATTACCATTTATAAAAAATGGAATCAAATATATGTATTCTTCTCAACTTCTCACATCCTAAAGCATTCTGCAATTTATTTCCCCACTTTCATCTACTGAGAATCACAGTAGCCACGGTGCGATCATATGTTTTTTCAAAAATAGCTGATGAATACCTGAAAACTCCCACTGTGAGACATTCTGTTTTCTCAGGAATGAAAAAAGCAGACGGAATGACACATTTTCTATTTCTAAAAATAAACTAAAAGGCCAGAGAAATCAATGGGAAAAAAATCACTGCTAAGACAGCACAAAACACAGAATACCAATTACATTTTGGCAATGTGACTAATGAGATAGCCAGCTAATTACCTAATTCTGATAAACTTCATAGGAAGTAATAATCTTACAGACAATACCTTCTTTCTTTTCTAACATAGGAATCTTCCGTCATGAAAAAGCATAAAGGATCACATATTATAAAATCCCTACCTAAGCAAGATTTTGGTTCTAGGCTGTTAACCATCTGAACACCCAACTAGTTAACCAGATTATTTTACTGCTGGATAAGGAAGCTGAAAGAGGTTTGTCTGGGAACATGTTGATTTTTTCCCTGTATTGCCTTACATGAGAAGGCAATTTAATTTACACAGCCTTCTCTGCAAAGATTTCCTACATTTCCCTGCTCTCTATTTGGAACTCTTTTGGAAGGCAGGCAAGGAATGGACCTCTCTGAACAGTAATTTATCTCCACATCCCAGACTCCCCTCATAAGTTGATAGCCACCAAACACCACAGAATGAAAAAGAGGCTAATTCAAACAATATATGTTGCTCCAGAAACATGACAGTAAGGGTAAGTTTTTCCTTTTGCTGGTCCCAGTTTCCTACTTTGACCCATGAACTTGGACACGTAGGAATAATTCTACCTGTTGGAGGATTTCTCAGAGCACTGTGGATAACAGCACAGGTCTGCTGTCGTGATTTCTACAGGTGCTACAACACCGGGGTAAAAGCATTACCCTGATCTTTAAAATTTATCTGTTATCATGTACACTACATGTCCTCTCCAAAGGCATAAAATCAGTTTTTCTGAATAATTCTTCTGTAGTAGTGATTGATTCATCACTAACTCACAGGCAAAGAACCCCCACAGAATGCATGTGTGAAGACAAAAGTGGCTTGAAATTGAAGGGCAAGTAGATACTCTGAAAACCTCAATTATTACAGGTTTCTAAAGATTATTAAAATTCAATCTAGCTCAAGTTACAGAAAATACATGTAATATAAAGGTCTACATTTAAAGCTTGAAAACTCTTTGTAAATAATACAGTTTTGTCATTTCTTTGCTTTCTGTCGCTCAGTCTGTTTCCCCTTGCTGTCTTTTGGGACTTCTTTCTGCACATTTGTGCAGCATGCAGCATTCTGGGATCCTGGGCTATGGCTGGAACATCAAAGTGTTTTACTAATACACATCATAATATGGTTTCTTGGATATCTAACACATGCTACAATTCTCTTTTTTTTCTGCCTGTTTTATGAGCTGGCAATAACAATTAAGAGCTGATATTACAGATACACTTTTTTATGACAATAGAGATTCCAGATAACTCTGCATGAAAGGTAAGGAACTTCAGTAGAAATCCTGCCCTGCATGGTAAACAAACAGCTGTTTATCATTGGCCTAATTACCAAGTTAATGAGATACTAATTTCTATATTCATAAAGTATGCATGAGCAAGCATAAGTGTATGCAAAGCAGAGCACAGTGACAAATTTAATAAATAAAATTACAAGGTATTGGTAAATAAACATTAATGATCTTTAAACCTAAGAATCAGGTTATGTTTTATGGGAAGCTTACATGAGCATGACGTAATGCTAAGTCTAGATATTTGTATATTAACAGCATCAAGCAAGTGTAATGTACTTTATTTAGACAGGAAAAACAGCCAGTATACAAATATAAACTGGAGCTGGAAGCAGCACTGAAGACAGGTTTGGAATTTACAATACAACACCAAAATAAGTCAAATTAATAATATGCAGGTGCTGCAAAAAATGCAAAATTTTCTAGGAGGTCATTTACAGGTATAAGCAGTAATTCTGCTCTCCTGTGACAATGTCACGGCTGAAGTGCTTCATTAGGAAAGAGCTAGAGGAGATAGTGAGAATCCAGAGCAGAACAACAAAAATGTTAAGGAGTTTGGAAATTTAAGCTTTTCAGAAAGGCTGAAAAAAGTTTAATTCTTCCATTTAGAAAGTAAAAATCCAAAAAAGTACACTCTAAATTCTTCAATTACATAAATTAATGCAATGAGGAGCAAAATAACTTATTTCTCCATGTTTCGCTGAGGAATTTTGAATAGTTACTGAGAGAATTGGGACTTATTATATTAGGAAATCTTTCTCAGTAGTCAAGCCCTAGACCTTTAAGCACTGGAGCAGCTTATCTGTGAAAGCTCTGAAACCCTTGCAGCTGGCAGGTTTTTTAAGAAACAGTATGGCAACCATCTCCCAAGAGATTCTTACTTTAGAGCAGCAGGATGAGATCAAATAGATGACTCCTGCATTTTCTTTCCAGTCCTTCACTTCTGTGGTTGGCCATTCTCTGCTGATGCTGTATATACGAAAAGCAGAGTGAAATAGCTCCCTAACACCTACCTTCTACAAAAACTGGAATATATCAGCTTCCTCAACCATACATCCATCCTTGTGTCCCACCTCTGAGGAAGCAGTGTGTTCTTTAAGAGTATTGTCTGTGAATCTCTCATAATCTGCTCCTTGTAAACTTGTAACTTGATTGCATGAGCCATGTCACTGAAACAGCAGAGATATAAATTTGGAAGTTTTCTCTTGCTGACTGGTGCAAGTGTTTCAGTAGGGTGATCAATGTATTTCCACAATTGTATTGGAGGGCGTGAAAAATGAACGACGTAAAATCAATGGTGTGAGAGCTGAGGATCACGTTAAGTCTTAAAATGTTCAGCCTGGCAAAAAAATCCATGATAAACAGTAGCTCTTAAAAATAGTTGCTGTTTCCCCTTTCTAGCCCATTCCTCCAAAATTTGTTTTAAAAATAGCATATGACAAACTGACACTGTACTACATTACAAATCCTGGCCTGTCAGTTGTGAACCTGACAGCAGCTGGTTACCATATGCCTAAAAATAGCTTTGAGTTCTAGAAAATACAGATTGGGGCTGGTTTCTTCTGTGTCCTTTTTAAGGAAGCCAGAGATCTTGCTTATGTGAAGATGGTAACTGCCCGTCAAAATTATTTAACTAAAAATGAGATTTCAGTTGCATTGAAGATGATGAATTTGACCTGATTTTCTCTGGAAAATCCAGAGCTTCACATCATCTGTTCTGATCCATTATCCAGGCTTAGCCTCCTTCTCTAGGACAAAGGAAATTCAATTCCCTCTTTTGCTCCCAGGAAAAGAGAGAGAAAGTCTATGCCTCTCACATCACACTGGGGTGTTACTGAAATATCAGAAGAAAAGTTAATCACCTCAATAGTCTATTTCTGTTTTGTTTGTGGTTGGTACCATTTTTTGGTTTGGCTGCTAAACTGAAAATCATGCTGTGCACACAGATCTCTAAGCAGCAGGTCACAGATTCCCACACAATTAGCTACCTGTTGCAAGTAGCTGGATTTTTTCAAAAGTTGCTTGATTAATAGTAGTTAATAATGGGGGCTGCAGTGGGAGGGGTGTTGTTGGCAGTTTCTTTATAGCTTCAGCTGAAACTAGATCTGCATTCAAAAACTTTTTTCTCCCAGTCAAATCCTTCCCCTTGTTAAAAGGACATTGCATCTTGGAAAAATTCTGGAAATCAGACAGATTTGTTTTTCTAAATACAATCATCATTTCAGTCACAGTGCTATTTAAAGTAAGGCTTAGATAATGATGTTTGGGTTTTTTTCTCTAAAAACTTCAAATCTGTTTTTCAGTACATATTTTGACTCAGATAAGAGGATTTAGGTGCAAAGTCCTTATACTGTACAACAGTTTACAGACATGACGTATCTTGTGCATCTGAGAAACCCCACAGATTTCTCAATATGATGTCAAACTTCTAACCTTTATTTCATGAGATTTTTTACTTATGGAAAAAATTAAGCCGTTTCTAGACTTTATAACTTAAACTTCCATTTATGCAATATTTAGTTAGGTAGGTAACAACTGGGTAAACATCAATAGGCTATTCCAAACATTTTTACTTTCCTTCCAACCTTTAGGACATTTTTATCATAACTGACATAAAATCATATGGAAACACTTTTTAGATTCCTATTGTGTCATTAGACAGAAAGACATTCTGATTTTTAAAGTGCAGTTCTGGTTTCAATGTCATGGTTTTCATTCTACATTTTTTACGCATGGAAGTTCTGTTTTCAGCCATGACAGAAGATACATTTAGTTGTAGAAGACAGAAGATACATTGATCTCCACCAGTTGTTGCAGTTGTCTGGGTCTGACTGATTTCTGCATTTTTCTTTTCCCCTTTCAGAATGCCTCTAGCACAAAGTTTTTATTTAAAAAAATAAAGCAACAATAAATTTTTCTATGGCTGTTGGTTCTCTCTTTCATTTTTTAGGCTGCCTCCTAGTAGCAGAAATCACCTTTCTTGCACCATTTCCTTCCAAACTTTAGCTTCATTTAATATAACTCTTGTCCACCTTAACTGAATTCCAAACTTGAATATCACTGGTCACAATAATATTTCACTTTCATTTCTCTTTCAGTTATTTGCTTTCAATCCTAAATAAACTGTTGAAATTATAGGGAAAATATAATTATAATTTTAAATCTACCCCAAGGCTATTTACAACATCACTAGCTTTCATAGCAAGTTAGCTTATTTCTGATCTAATTCTTCTAGCTAAGATGACATAGAAATTTTGGAGTAGTCACATTTTCCAGCTATTTTTATGTGTCTCACATTTTCCAAAGTTCATTTCCATACTTCTGTGTCATACCTAAGATGTTCTGGGGGTTGGGCACCATCTTTCTACTCAGCAGCATCTGCTCATTTTTATTCAAGCCATTTGCTAGTCAGTCTCTAAGGTTCCTGCCTCAGCTTAGCACTGTTAAGCATCCTGCACAGCCTCACTAAATCCTCCTAGCTATTAGACTGCTTTCTGCTTCTTCTGTGAAAGTAAGGCCTATCACTAATGCACCATCACTTCCATCTCCACTGTCTTCACCCTACCTTCAGTCAATTGTCAGTCTGACACCATTTCCTACAGTCTGGATGAAGCTACTTCCAGTCTTTTCCCTATTAGAAAAACAGTAAACCTAATGACTCAACCAGAACCTGAAGGAACATAGTAGTGACTATTAGTCATTGCTTACTATTGTATATCCAGTTTGTATGTATTTGTAATGTTGGAAGAGTGAGACTGTGTCTCTATTTCATAAGGCCCACAGCAATGTGAAATGTTCTGAAAACATCAGGTGTCACCAGGAGTCAGATGCAGTCCCCTGATGTGGGTCTGTGCCCCCTTGCACCCTTCCTACAGCAGCTTGCATGAGGGGCACAAATGGGCCTGTGGCTCCTTCCAGGAAGTGGACATGGTATTCAAGCCCCCTGAGGCAGCTTCCCTGCCATCCCATTTCTATCCTGGCTACTTAAAGCTCATATATTTTTTTCTCAGTAGAACACCAGCTGTGGTGCTGTTCTGACATGCTGAGAGATGTTTACACTGTAGAGAAGACGAAGAGGTGGAAATATGTAGATGAGCCTTCCGTCACCTCCAAGAATCAACGGTGGATATAATGTTAAAGCATGGATCAATATGCAATCTGACACAAGTATCTGGTAGCTTATTCAGACCATGGCAAGGAAAAAATAATTTCCCTCCCTTGCTTTAGGGAAAGTGTTGATATAAAAACAATTGTCAAAATCTCATAATCCAACTATGCGATATTGATCCTCTTGTGTCAGCGAGAGCTTCGGTTTCTCCAAAAAATCAACACACCGTTTCTAGCAATTGATGCTTCGCAGTACAAAACTGCCACACCAGTCTGTGTTAAAACATAGTTTTTCCAAAATGTACAGAACTAAATATCTAATTACCTGTAAGGAAAGAGGAGGGATAAGACACATTCCCCCTCTTCTGAAATTCTGTCTAGGGAGAGTGATTAGGCTAGTCTCTCCATGGACCTCAGTGAAGCCTAATCAAGATACAGCAGTTCTCAGGACTAGAGCAGTTCATGCAGCTACAGCCTCTGATTTGCAATCTGGTTCAGTGCAGGGATCTCACTGATGAATTCTTTTAACACGCCTAGTGTTTGCTCCTTCCCTTACCCAACAAAAATTGCCCCTTGTCCTAAAATCACATTAAATTAATTCACAGGCAGTATCCTGATTTTCAGTCTGAGATCACGACACAAGAGAAAAAAAGATTTAGTAATACAGCTCAATCCTCAAATCCTCTGTCATAGTAACACAAAACAGGAGAATACACAGACTGTGAAAATGCCCATTGTCCTGGTTTGAGCCAGGATTAAGCCAATTTTCCTTTTAGTGATTTTTTTTTTTTCCTTCAGTAAGCTTTCTGTTAACTAGCAACTATGTGTTCTGCTAGGCTGATACGACACTGGAATGTTTTTGTAACTGCTGGGTCTTCTAGGTCGCACCTCCACTCTGCCAGCTCAGACACTACAGGGAGATCTGTGACCCCCCCGTAGGAGGCTGAGTTAGACAGCAAAATGGGCCAGATATATTCCATTCCATATATCTACATAAGTTCAAAGGAAGATCAGAGATCACAGAAGACAACTTCTATCCTTTTTTTCTCCCCTTCTCTTCCATCCACGGCCGACATCCGGGGAGGACTCTGTCCATCCATCACCATCGACCCTTAGGCCTGAGCTCTCCTCACCCTCATAACTCTGTGCTTTCTCCAGCAGCATCTCCAGGATTCCTCGGGACTGTCTTAATCTCAGGGCAGTGCGGTGGGAGTTGCTGGGGTGGGGGGAGGTGAGAGGTTTTTGCCCATACCTGAACGTATTTGCATATAATTGCATATATCTTCTTCTATCATTCATTAGTGTTTAATTAAAGCTGTGTAGTTTAGTTTTCAATCCAGCCAAGTCTCTCTCTTTTTCTCTCTCTCCTTCCCTACCTGGGTGGGGCAGGGAGGGGATCGAGAGCATTGTTGTCAGACCTGAGTCAAACGGTGACACTCATCCTTAACTTTCTCCTGACAAAATAAGTTAAGCTCAATGGTCCTGTTGTTCAGAATCATACTTAACAGATATTGGAAGTGAGGCCTAATTCTGAGAGCTCGGGATGACACTTTTCAAAGTGTATATATTTTCAGTTTTTGGCACACAGGAACATTCATGTACATATTGTCTTTTGATGGCTCTTTAGGTGTGACATTAAATATCCTCTTTTCTCTCAGCTTGCAGCCTTTTGTTCATCTCTAAAATACAGTATTAGATTTTTTCATAGCCTCCTGCATGTGAAATAGACTTCTCTACTACTCCCTGCCTGTGTGGTAATCTTGTTTCAGTAACTTTACAAGAATTCAAAGTCATACTGGTAAATCTTCTATTAAATACTTTGGCAGCTGAGAACTGACAACAGTATGCTACTAAAGAGTCACTCTAAAAGACTTAAAATCTCTCCCAGTTGTGATAATTAAAAAAAAAATAAAAAAAAATTAAAAAGCCATTTTCTTCCTTTGATTTATTGTTAAGAGTTTGCTGTCCCCAGTAAGAACCCTTGAAATCACAAGCTGGGACCACTGTGCCACAGACAGGGACACCTCCTGGCCATGCCCTTAACCACTGTAATAATGTGCCTTCTATTTGAAGAAAAGATGCCCTGATGAAATGGCAGAATCTCCAAGGGCCCAGTTATCCTGAATGATGTGTACAGAGGGCTCCCAATGAAGCTGGGGGGGAGGGGGGTCCAGGTGCTAAATATTGAATTGAAAGTCAGTTCACTTTTAGTCACACGCAAGTTGAGGAGTTGGGCTTCAGGAAGCTACATTTGAATATTGGAGGCTTGGCTCTGTCGTGAAATAAAAGCCAAGGGATATGGACGAGGCTTAAAGAGATTACAGTGAAAAGCCTCCCCATTTATCTTTTTAAAAGTAGGGGGAAGTGGTCTACTTTTAAAATCATCTCTATTTACTATTTTTGCCTTCAGTCAATGCTCCTCAAGGGCTTAATAATCTACAGAGAAGCCCTGCCTGGCAGTGGTGAGTGAGCTATTTCCAGGAAGACACACGAGTGATGGAAGAGTCATTGTGGAAGGTGGCAATTCAAAGCTCAAGCCTGAACAACAGGCACAAGGACACCCATTACGTGCCAGACTCCAGTACACTCTATTGAAGGCAGGTTGTGTGTAGATGTGAATTACACAAGAGGAAGTTTATCCCTATCTTCTGAAAATCCCTGGTGCCCTATGAGTTGCTTGCACTCCCTCAGTGGCCCCCCTGTGACTAGCTCTGTGCAGTTTACTTGAGATACAATTTATACACTTGCAAACTCCTTGGTTATTAGTTTGACTTCACAAAACCCTTCTTGTGTTACAGTTGTTCACTATAAATTAAGTTAACGTGAGAGAATCAAGTGCATCAGTAACAATTTGGCAACTGGTCAATAAGTAATCCACGCATAAACCACTTCTATTATATGACATGATCCATGGATGCTGGGTTGCTGGGAAACCTATTTTCATCACTCTTTCAGAAAGTTGTAGCCTGCAATGGCAGAAGATTTCGATGAGTGCTTCTGGCCACCCTCTCTGCCAAGCAGAGACTGTTCCTTATTCCTGTGGGTGCATTAGCAAGGCTGCCTGAGCAAAATTCTTTTTCAGAGACCATTTATAATCTGTCATGAGTAACACAGCTCTTGTTCCCTATGGATGGTAATAAAGGAAATACATTTCTCAGCAGACAGAATGTAGAAAATCTTTTTGCTCATACACAAAGTTTAGGGGAAGAATGATTACTGAAGTCATCCTTTTCCTCTTTTCTGCCCCTATCCCAACACATCCTGGTGAGTAGTCTCGTGGATGGAGTTATATTAGAAACTTCCAGGTCATTAAGTTTATGTTCTGATCCCTACACTATAGTACAACTGATTGTCATTTAGCGAGTTTTTCTGGGTTTACATTATTTCTATCTGTTGCCACATTGGTCAGTGAATTTCAAAGGAATGTTGTAATTATTTATAGGGGATGGTTTACTGATTTTTTTAATTTTTCATTTAGCTTGCCAGATATCTTGAGTGAAATTGTAAAATTGCTTTTAGACCAAGCCCTGGCAATACAGTGTTTAGTATGAGTTACCCGAACATTACCGAAACAGTAATAGTCGATGTCTGGCAAAAAGCCAAAAAAGGTAACACAAGCTGAGTTTGTCTGCAGAGAAGCAATGATCTAATGACTAAATCTGAGAAATGCAAGGAAAATCTGGGACCCACAGAAACAATTAAGGAGTAAGCAGGATGCAATGAGAGGAGTAACCCCAGAGGGAGATAAGCAAAGGATGATTAATATCAGAAAGTGTTATGCTTGATAGGACCAGTCACAGCAATTACAGTAGTGATTCTAAAACGAGGGTAGGGGCATATGTTTGTCCATAAGGTTCTGAAGTGTTATTTTGTTCAGATATTACCTAAATCATTGTAAAATAGTACCTGTAATGATTGCACCATGAGATGCCCAAGAAAACACATGCATGGTAAACACTATGAAGCTTGTGATGCCAAAATTACTGCATTGCTATCAAAAATACATTTCTTACAGTCTTCTCTATTACAATAAAAGCATCAGTGCTGCTCAGTGCTGCTACCCAGGACATGATGACTGCCTTTTAAGTGAATGGGATTTTTGGAATAAACAATCAGGATGATTATGTTTTCCACTGCCACAGGGATTTTTGTTTACTTCTACAGCATATTAATATAGACAAGAAAAAACCCAGATTTTTTGTATTGTACTAGATGGCAAAAATATATAATTACATTGCTTAGAATCTCATCAGCTCCCATCAGTCTAAGCTACTTTATGAACATATTTATAACTGCAGAGTATAGAGCAATTACAGGAAAACACTCTCTTTTCTGAATGCATTGCACATTTGGTATGGACTGATCTAATTAGTCACTTCCATTAAAGTCAACTGGAGTATTTCCACTCCAGGTTAAGGTGAAGACACAATAGGCACAAGTGGACCCCAATTCCTACAGCCAAAGCTTCAATTTTAACCAAATAAGAGTATTTTTAGAAATAACCCAAACCAGACCTGAATACAAAACTGAGCTGAGATAGCAAGTTGTTTGGCTTCATTTTCTCAGTAGGAGTCAAAAACTTTTCTATTTAATGTGGGATATCATGCAGGAAACTGTGCTCTAAAACAAAAAACATTTGGGGTTATGAAATTAAGGGGGAAAAAAAAAAAAAGATTGAGCTCAATGTTCCACTATTTAAAGGCAAAAGAAACCAACCTCAATACTTCTCTCAAGTACTTTGTTTTTTGAGAGAGTCAGTAATGTATTTTAGGGTCTTCTGTGCCCTAAAAGCTCTACTGGTTTTAATACCTGGAAGACAATTCAAAGAAATTAAAAACTGAAAATTAACCACACATGCAATTTGGTAAAAGCTATTAAGATATACTACTTGTTTTCAATGGAGAAAAGAGAAAACATCTCAAGCACTTTAAAATTTAGGCATTAACATGACAGGAAAGTTAACAGGCTTAATTCATAATCCAATATTAAATTAGTATTGACTTCTTCTGACCAATACTCCCTTTCTCTAAACAAACTTTGGTTGTCAAAAGGCTGGGGAGACTGCCAAAGATCACTTCATTAATATATTCAATAGGAATTGTTAAGTCTCATAAATATAACTAGTTTATGTTTATTTCAGGACAAAAGGCAAAATTAAATATTCTAGCATTAGCCAGCTGGGCAGCAAAATATATTTTGGAGATTTGTCAAGAGGCAAAATGCCTTTGCTTGCATGACCGAGAATACTTAGCAAAAATTTGCAATAGCTGAGCAGAAACTACACACAGTGTCACTGACTTCAAATGCTTTTCGTTTACATCTATTGAAGGAGAAGCTTTGTCTAACATGGCAGATTTGTTTTCTTTAAAGGAAAATCCATGGAATGTGTCTATTGACCAAATATCAAGGTAAGAACGGATGGAGATTTTTTCTTTACATTTTAAGCCAGATTCTTCAGTGATAGACTTAATTTTGAAGTGTAATTAGAGTGGGGTAGTTAGTGCAAAGCAAGTCCTTTTTTTTAAATAGATTGGTGAGTATCTTTTATGGAAGCTGATTTGATCTTTAGTTTTCAAAATTAGGAAGGCAGAGAGCATATATGTGTTACGTCAAAACACAGGGCTGAGCGCTATGATTAAACAATGTGAACAGTTTTAGACCACATAAAGAAGGCAATAAAATATTATTTAAGGAATTCAAACTTGTAAAGGTTTTAAGTAACAACATTACTTTTCAGGACACGTGACTATGTTCCACTTTCTCCGTACACTGCTAATAAACATTTGTAACATTATGTGCACAGGCAGAATTTGAAGGTGGCGGAATGAACCGCCCAGCACCCTGGAAAAGGCACAGTTTCTTTGGTTCCTCCAGAAAGAAAGGAGTGCCCAACTAATTATTTTATTAGATGGTCAGGAGCACAAGAAATATCACAGTAGTGACAGTCTGCACCTGCCTAAGAGATACCAAGTATTTCACAGGGAACCAACAGGAAAAGAGTTGGTGCATGAGCACCAAACGCCAAAATGGAAACAAGCCGGTATAGGACTTCGGAAAAGTTCCCTTTTCTTCCTGCTTGTCCTATTTAATTTACATTTGAAGGGACTTCTGAGTTTGGGGTATTTTGCCTTTTTCTTCTCTTTACTAAGTACTAAGCAAATTTATGTCTTATCAACAAACATTAGGTAAACAAAAACATGAATAGAACAGTATGATTTGCATTCTTATGACACAATCACAAGTCAGATTTACATTAAAGTGCTTCAAATAAATAAACCTAAAGAAATAAGGAAAGACATAAAAAGAAGAAGTGAAAAGCTCCCTCCCTCTTTTATGTAGACATAGGTGACAATTCTGTGATTCTGTGACACATGCACACTTCTATACACCAACAGTTTCTTAATAGTTTTGACTCATTACTTCTTAGTAATTGCTCTGGCCTATTTATTTTAGTTACACACTAAGCCATCAACTCTTCCTCAATTTCTGAAGAGCAATGAGTTCCTACAAATTTCCACCAGAACAGAACATAACTCACAAGTCTTTCCAGCAGGAGAATATCCTATTCTGAGATTGTAAAAAAATTAACTAAGACAATTTTGCTCTGAAAGGAAGAATATCTCATGCTTACTACCAGATAGATAAAACAAATCAGGTTGAGTACCTATTTCCCAGTTTTTCACTGTGGCCTGAGGCAAGTAGTTTAACCTCTATGTATCTACTTGCTATGACTAAAATGTATATGATAACATTTATTTCCTTTATTTTTGTTTGCCTTGCCTTTGGGTATTCTCCAGCAAGTCTTGTTTTTCACTTTGACTTCAGTCCTGCTAAAGTGCATGCACTTCAACTGAATTACCCATTCACTTACTGTTCCACCCTTTAAAGGCAACCTGTGCCACTGGGAAAAGCACCTACCATGACAAAACTTAAAAAATACTGTGACATATGTAAATCATGCCAGCTTATCAATAACCCTCATGGTTATCACATACTGATTTTTATTAAGAACTTATTAAAATATGTACACCAGTGATATTCCTGTATTATAAAAAGAAGGCATTTAGAATTGCAATTAAGAACTGTGATTTTTTTAAAATACTCTTAAGTTTCGTTTCAGTGTTTTCACATACTGTTGCAAAGTCACGCGGGCCCTAAGTCTGCAGGAACAAGGCTGTAATAGGTGTAAGTTCTAAATATCTTAGAAAGTGACCAAAGAATCATTAACTCAGCAAGTCTAAAATGTTGTGCACCAACAACTGCACCTTGCAAAGTAAAACCTAAAAGGTTTACATTTGGTGTACTGCAAATACTGTGTGAAATCACCTTTTTACAGAGGAAAAAAAAGACTACTCCTATAATGTAAGATTTTAAGTAGCTGTTCCTACTGAAATACTGTTACTTCATTTTATTGATATGACTAATTCAATGTGTTAAAAATAGTACATTGTAGGGATCATTTAGCTCCTGCAGTAGCAGAAAAGGTGTTTACAGGAAGGAGTTTTTTTCAGACATACAAAAAATGAAGGTGTGGCATATCTCTGCATTACTTCTTTTTTTCTATTATTTTCTTTTAATCAGCTTATTTTGCAAACAAACTGCAATGTCATTATTGACAATATTTGATATTTACTAACTAACATCTATTCACCAAGCAGACTTCCTAGTTGACAGGCACTCTACCTCTGGCCATCACTGCTGCTATTACTAGATTCCTCTAGTGCTTTACTGCTGTTTTAAGCATGCTGCCCACACAAGCATTTTTTCCTCACTCTCCCCCTCCTGTGCTACCTCAAACCAAACAGCCTTTGTCTCTCTGCTTTCAGTGCCCCATAAAACAAATCTGTTGTCAATCTCTGGACACCTGGAATGGACTTAGCAGCAGATTCCTTGACCTTTTTAACACATGGGGGTCAAAAATCACCATCAGCAGTTGGAGAGAAAAATGTGAAAGATCAAAGTCTTCCACTCCCACTACTGCTCTTGTTTTCCTTTGTTGATATGTGCACTGCTGACAGAAGCCAGCAATTTTTATCTCAAAAGTGCAAATATTTGATAGGAAACTGAGGCCAGATGTATAAACCTAAAACAAACAGCAGATATTTCTGTGATTCTTCTAACACACTAGAAAAGGTCCTTTTAACAAACACAATCTTTCCTCTGGAGGGTTTATAAATCAAACATTGTAGCTTTTATTAGTTGATAGACTGTTGATACTAAGTAAGAGCTGACTTTAAGTCCGAAAGCACTTGCATGGACTTCTTTCAGTGTTGAGCTGAGATATGCAAAGAGTAAACACCATAAATCATGAAAACTTTGCTTTGTACAAGTATTTCATTATGATAATATAAGACATTTTTGGTAGAATAAGCAATCTGTTTTTAAAAAATACATTTTTAAGTGATTTCTCTGCAAATCTATATCTTACAGAAAATTATTCATTTTCTATCCATTTTCTTGATATAAACATTTTCTCTTTTGTTTTCCAACTACTGTTTTTCTCTGCTGACCATTATGTCACCCAAGTATTAGAGCAATGTAATGAAAATGCCTCCAAGCATCTTAACAGTTCCCAGTTGTTTATATTCTGAACTGACTCCATCCCAAATCAAATGTCTCTATATATTTGGTCTTTTAAAAAGCCACAACATTCTTTTTAAATATGTTCAGAAACATACTGAAGAAAGAGAAGAATAAGAGTGCAGAGTCAAAGAACATAGATTTGGTCTACAGTTGTACCTAATTCATCTTGTAAAGTCAGGCACTGAATTCCCTAAGCTGTTCTCATTTTTTTGCAACTCAACACCAAATTGAACAAACATAAGGTGTGAAGCTGCCACTGAGGAAGTAGCAGATAAAATTTTAGGGCATTCATCACAGTATAACTGAGTCATCCTCTTAACGTAAAGGCCCTGATTTCCTTTGCACCACTGTCACATGGAGTGTCACAGTCTCTAAATGTGCTAATAATCCAGAGACCTTATTTATGTTCAAATAAGAATTCTACCCATTCAACTACAGTTAAGCTGACTATGCATAAAAATAGAATAATATAAGATTGAGGTTTGTCAAGGATTTGATGTTCAGTGGCATAACTATTGTCAGAGGAGCCAAAGCCCTTGTCTGTGCTCCATACAGAAACTTGGTATAGAAACTAGAAAGATGCTGCATGCCATCATCTCCTAAATCACTTAAGAAAGCACTGTTGCTAAAGATCTCTGTCTCTAGAGTTCTTCCATGCAAGTGGACGCAATACCGATGCAGGGGTCAGAATATGCATCTAATTACTTAAAAGGCTACAATCCAACAAATCACCCAGTTGTTGAGTTCCCTTTACATAATACCTACAAAATCTGGCAACATATGTTATAAAAAGCCAACTCTTAAAGTGTGTGGGTTTGAGTCAAAATATCAAAACCTAGCCCATGTTGAAAATCACTAGATGGTTTATCAGCTAACCAAAGTATTTGAACAAGTCTTTAAAGAATACTCAGGCAAAAGCAATGTCCACACCAGCTTAATCAATCCCCACTATGATTTCCAATATTCAATGTTTTTACATAATTTTGATCCAGTCTTAATTCCCATAGCTATACCACCTACATGGCATTTTTATGAAAGGCAATTTTATCCTCTCCAGCTTCCATGACTCCAGACAATATTTTATTCTCCCTGAGTTTTCAGCTGGAAGAGTCAAGTTCCTAGCTGTATCAATTAAAAACACTGAAACCATTCATTAATAGCAGTCTCTAATCTATCTGTTATTGACTAAAGAGCAACATTTGCCTTTCAGCCCCCAGCTGACAACCTCTTTCACAAAAAGAGGGGGAGAGAAAAAGCAGCTTTTCTGTGTGGTGTACACATCTGCAGGTAAAGAACTCTAGGTAGAACTCCCTCACTTTCTAGTAAGTAAATCTCAGAGAAGTATGAACATACCAGAAGTCTAATTGCTACAATGTGTTGGAGAAATGTAATATTCAATTAAGCTCTAAGACTTTTAAGAGCATCAAACTAATTTTACTCCTAAAATTCAACATACACTACTGATATTTTTAATTATTATAACGTAGTGATTAATAAAAGTAGCAATGGGCCTGGCAGCCTAAGCATACATGAACTCTTTCTGCTTTAGAGAAGACTGAAAAGCACAAGAGTGGATCCCTTCCAAACATATTTATCAGAAAGCTGTTTATCTTCTGTAGTAGAGCTTGATTCATAGTCATTCCATTCGTGTCAATGAATGCAGCTCAAGGCCTTTAGTACTCCCTGGTTGGGAGCTAATGCCTTTAGCTTTCCATTAGGTAATTTGAAAGACCTATTCATTTTTTTTTCACAGTCAGCTAACTAATTCTTTAACACTTCATTTCAATATCACTAACACTTACTAAGGGATTGACTTCACTAAGTGAACAATCTCAGCTGTCTCAACATTTCATCGTTACCTGACATATATAGCTGTGTCTAAATCAATGAATCACACAGAGGTAGGTCTATCCCCTTGAGAATATTTTTTTTTTTTACATCTAGTCCCAGTGCTCCTCTTTATTGTTTGATGGGAAACTTCCGAGATCTATGGAGATCATAATTGCCTTCTTAGCCCATTTCTGTGCTGTTGTTATACTCAAAATTACAGATCATCAGCTCTCCATTTCAAGAACAAGGACTGCATTTCAAAAAGCTTCCTTTCTGATGTACGTCATGGCAAAGGTGGTAAAGAAAAGACTAAGTTTCTTCCTTCCCTTTAGACTGTAAAGACAATTAGATATCATGATGACAGGTAGAGTATAGGAAAGGCGAATTGGGTTTATTTTTACCCCCCAGAATTTTACCTTGGCAGAATTCATTCTCTTCCAGCAAAATTCTACCAAGTATACCAAGGGTGAATATCAGGTACAAATTCATGAAAGTTTTCAAGTTGAATCAGTGAGCACATATTGAGTTTAGGTTTCTGATTGGCATCAGCTTTGACTATAAAAAAATACCAAATCAAAATGTAGTCATTTATTTATTCCAGGCATGTTTTAGAAAGTGAAAAATTATCGAACTGTATCTGCTGGTATGTCTGCCCCATGGCAAGAAGTATAAGGAAGCTCCTAGTAAAAGATACAAAAGCACAAAAAAAAATAAAATCACTAAATTTAAGCTAATGATCTTTCAGTGCCCTCACTAAACATTATGAAAGGGCCCTACCAAAATGCAGAACATGCAACTTCTGTTGCCAGCCTGTTTCAGCATGGTGTCTTCGCAGCTTCTGCTGCTCTGTAGTTATTGTCCCTCCATTGATAACTTGCTTGTTTCTCAAATGCATCACAAAAGGGTATTAAAAGAAATGACTTGGTTTTAATCTTTTTCAATCACCTTTGAGGTTGAAAGATGCAGGGATTTTACTTCTTTCTTTCTTTCTTTCTTTCTTTCTTTCTTTCTTTCTTTCTTTCTTTCTTTCTTTCTTTCTTTCTTTCTTTCTTTCTTTCTTTCTTTCTTTCTTTCTTTCTTCTTTTTTTTACACTATCTAGCTCATCCAAAGTGCACAGGTAGCATGTAACTTCATTTTTGGCATAACCAGGTTAGGATTATACCGTATAAAACAGATAAGCATAAAACCACAAAAAAAAACAAATGAGCAAACAAACAAACAAACGAAACCACCAACAGTCTCCTGGAAGGAAGCTGTTTGCCTGTAGGTTGCCTGTCACTGTGGTCTCTCCAGGGCAGCTCTAAACTCCTTTGTGCGTTTCATTTATTTGAAAAGCAGAAAGGGACCAAATCTCAAATAATCAGTTGGTTTCGTATGTTGAGGATGAACAGTCATCTTTCTACTCAAGTCTGAGTGAATTCCCTTGCAACCAGAAAACAGATGTCAACTTGAATCCTACAATTTCTGCTTCTTTAGTGAATCTTATAGCAGATATCATAATCTTTGATGTTTCACTGCTACAGTAAATTATGCCTTTATGCAACTCAGAGTTGGCTTCTTCACATTTAGAGTTACAACATACTATTACAATAACTAAACAATTTTAAACTTTTCCTCTTCACCTTAAACTTCATTTAGCTACCTAAAGGAACCTCAGTTCTCAAAAAAAAAAACTCAATTTGACCACGAGTAAATAATAAAAAACCAGAAAAATAAAATAAATGCAAATAAATTGTGTAGACTCTTTTTGAGCACAGAATAAACTACTACTGCACTCAACAGTGGGTATATGGGTGTGTTATTTTGAATCTCATCATTCTGATAGGTTGTTTCAGTGAAAAGGCAATGAGGTCTCATATAAATCAGAACCAATTAATTTTCTTCATGACTGTAAAGCCTCTTTTTACTTTTACTGTCAGAAAAGTGAATCACTTCATAGGAAACGACAGAACCAGCTACATATGTTAAGCATTGTAACACAGAAATCACATTATAAGATTACCGTTGAGTTCTTTTAACTCAGACAAAGTCCTCTTGTTAGCAAATGATACTTTGTATAATATTTTCCATTTGTATCATAAATTTCATCACTGGATATAAATGTCAGCTAGTGCTTATTGGCTGCCTATGTACAATATTATTCCTTAGAGAGCATCCTGTGTTTAGGATACAGAGATGGAAACACCAAATTAACTGATATTCCCCAAATATCCTTAACACGTCTGGAAGAACAGGGTAGGAAAGCCAGTCTTCCTGAACCCCAGGCTCTTATGTCTTCACCAGCTGAATACCTTTTCTAACTCTAACCACCTCTGTCACAATTTTTTTAGATGAGAAGTACAAATAAGAAAAAGAACAGAGCTAAAAAAAGAGGTAATACATTAGTCAAAATATTAAGTGAGCCCATTTCTAATGAGTGTTCATTTAGTTCTCTCTTCAAAGATCTCATGCTTCTCCAGAGCAAATTTTAAGAAGTTAAAAAACATAATCACTATTATAGTCTTGGGAAGCTGGACCCTTTTCACCAAAGTATGCCTATCTGGAGGGTGAAGAACTAGGGTCACATTATCTTGCAGAACTCATATATAAATAAAATGGGTTTAGAAGAGAACGTTCAACATCAAAAATTCAGCCTCCAGCCTCAAATAACTCTGTTCAAGTAATTTTGTTGACTTTCATAAAATCTAGAAAGCAAAGATGAATGTCAATTAAGGACTGCTGAAGAGAGAATGGTATCCTATAACACTGACATCTGGACTACGGCTAGCACATGTAATGTATATCTGTCACTGACAGCTTATCAGGTTATATATAATTCCAAATCATTAGTCATGTCTTTCTCAGCAAGCACAGAAATCTGCAAAACCAATATAGTACATAGAAGTACCTTTGGAGGACAAACTCACTTATATGTAACAATCTTAGAAGGTAATCATAGGCCATTAATATAATGCAGACTATAAATGTCAATACAAATAGTTAAGTGCACATCAACAAGCAGGATACAGGCCTGACTGATCTAGACAATCAACTTAATATGACAAATGATAGCTTTGTAAATATCACTGGCATTGGATACACATTTAATCTACACATGCAAAAGATCCAATAGGTAAAAAGTGAAATCCAACATCATTTCAGAAGCAAGGGGGAAAAAAAATCTGTTCCTATTTCCATAGCCTTGTAAAAGAACTTCTTTAAAACCTCCAAGAAGAATGCAGCATGCCCCACCACAAACTTATTCAAGATGTAGCCATCAGATAAAACCCTACACATGACACCAACTGGTTAAACAGAGGCAGGCTCTACATGCCCTGTCATTTGATCATGGTATAGATTGATCATTTCTATTACCAGACTAGACTGTAATAAAAAGCCTTGTGAATGTGCTAAGACCATTTCAACAGCACACTAGAGACCCAAGTGTGGAAGAAGCATGCCTAAACCAAGTTCTATATGCAGTCCATATACCCCTTTGATTAATGAAGTGTTTTAGACAAAAAAAAAAAAAAAAGAAGGTATTACAATGAGTATTTTTTTCTGTCACTGAGATTTTTTTGGAGGAAATCTACTGGCAATTCATTGGGTGTTTTATGACTGGGGGATATGTTTAACCACTTGGTTGAATCTCAACTATAAACTGGTTTATAAATAGTAACTTAGTGGAAGAGGCAGGAGTTTATCTATCTAGGAAAAAAAACATTAAAGAGCCCAATAAAAGGCTGCTGCAGAGAACTGTTGGTTGCAAACCCTTGATTAGCACTGCTAATTCCTTCTAAAACATGGCCTTGAATTCAGCAGCGCCTTTGACAAGGTTTCCCACAGCATTCTCCTAAAGAAGCTGGCTGCTCATGGCTTGTATGTGCATGTGCTTTCCCAGATAAAAAATTGGTTGGATGACCGGGTCCAAAGAGTTGTGTTCAATGGAGTTAAATCCATTTGGCGGCCGGTCACAAGTGGTGCTCCCCAGGGAACAGTGCTGGGAGCACTCCTGTTTAACATCTTTATTGATGATTTGGATGAGGGGATAGAGCACACCCTCAGTAAGTTTGCAGATTACACTAAGTTGGGTGGGAGCGAGATCAATGGACCAAGGCCATTTGCACAAATTTCAATATGGCCAAATGTCAGGTACTGCACTTCAGCCACAACAACCCCCAGCAGTGCTACAGGCATAGGAAGAAGTGGTTGGAGAGCTGCCCAGCAGAGAGGGACCTAGGGGTGTTGATTGACAGCTGGCATGGCTTGTATGTGCATGTGCTTTCCCAGATAAAAAATTGGTTGGATGACCGGGTCCAAAGAGTTGTGTTCAATGGAGTTAAATCCATTTGGCGGCCGGTCACAAGTGGTGCTCCCCAGGGAACAGTGCTGGGAGCACTCCTGTTTAACATCTTTATTGATGATTTGGATGAGGGGATAGAGCACACCCTCAGTAAGTTTGCAGATTACACTAAGTTGGGTGGGAGCGAGATCAATGGACCAAGGCCATTTGCACAAATTTCAATATGGCCAAATGTCAGGTACTGCACTTCAGCCACAACAACCCCCAGCAGTGCTACAGGCATAGGAAGAAGTGGTTGGAGAGCTGCCCAGCAGAGAGGGACCTAGGGGTGTTGATTGACAGCTGGCTGAACATAAGCCAACAGTGTGTCCAGGTGGCTAAGAAGGCCAATGGCATCCTGGCCTGCATCATCCCATAAAAACACAGAGAAACTGTGGAGAAATGTACAGTGCATAGACTTCCCATGTACAGTAGGAGCATGGCAGACATATATACAGTTTAGGATAATTTTGGAAGAGACATACTAAAAATGTTAACTAATTTCTTTTTGTAAGAAACTGCAGCCCTAAAAGCATTCTTAACATTTTCTGTTAGCAGCTGAATATTCAAAGAAAATCTTTAAAAATTACATACAATTGTACAATCAATTTAGAGCTATAGGTCTGGTTAAAAATCTCCCTTCTGAAGCATCTTGAAATAAAAGAGAGAATGAGGTTATCAGAAGAACAAGACCTCCCAGACTCTTCTCCCAGTGTCATTATCAGCTCATGCCCAGAACAAAATTAATTCTTTAGTTCTGCCAAGAGTGACAGCCTCATTATCCGTATTAGAATGATGACAAAAGATAAGAAAACGTAGGGACCACTGAAAATTGTGAAAAGTCAAGAACTGTTTCAGGGTGAAAAGTATTTTATTCAAGTCTTCAGAATATGTTATTATTCTTTTAAACAAAATAAAATGTTGAAAAGTTTGTTGTTTTTTTCAAATAGAACTCAAAATATTTTAAATAAAAATACTGCATAAGCTTTTAAAAATAAATTTAAAATGAGCTGCTATATGAAAATGAACATTATTTTATTTAATATTTGGGTGCGGCCAAAACTATGTTTCTTATTGGAAATGCTAGAGTTAAAAAATTTCATCCCGCTCTGCTCCTACTATAAAGGGGAGAAGCAGTTTCAAAGCAGACACATATGCTGATGGATGAAGTACACTAGCAACACATAATGGCTCTGGAAAAATCAAAAGATTAGACTGCCGTGAATGTATAGATTATATGAATCTCATTATATTTGTGTTGTATGCATGAAACAAACTCCCTGTCTCCTTTTCCCCAGAACAGACGAGATTCAAGGTGCCACAGTTTCATAATGCAATGTGTTAGAATTGACAGTTTTAAAGAACTGACCCATCTGGATTAATGATCCTTATCAGACTGTTACATGTTTGAACTGGAGCAGTATGCTTTATTTGCTAGAAGTATTCAGAACTGCAATTATAATTTAATTTTTATCAGAGATATCCCCCCTCTCCAAGACATGAATTGCAGCAACAGAAATCTTCAAAGAAATAATAGCAATAGCACAAGGCTAACTGACTGACTGAATAAACAACTGCCCCTTCCTTTTAAGAGTCTTGTACCAACCGTTCATTTGATGCCTATTAGTAGCAGGCACTCATGGAGTACTCTGCTCATGGCATCAAAGAGAACATATGAAACAAACATTAATGCTTGCCTCAATGCAGGGGAAGTGCCCTTCTGTTAAATTTATCCTGTAACACCATGTGGATTAAAAGACAATTAAATAGATTTTCATATATATCCAATGAATACAGCTGAAAACCAGAAAAAAAGTCTCTTTACAGAGAGGTGGGATTTGGGCCAGCCTTTGGTGAGGAGTGTCTTAGAAATGGCCAGTTAGAAAAAACTAAACAGCTTAAGTGTGAGTTTCCCCCAGCCAGCCGGAGTCATTCATTAGGGGTCTTCAAGAGATAAGAAAAGTACTGACATGCCTGGGGATAGCAGTTAAAATTACACACTCACTCTGTACTCCTCGTACATTTGTCATCACAAGATATATGCATTTATGTCAGTGATAACAAACTACTTACCTTATTTAACTACTTTGAACACCAGTGGAATGTAAGGAATATCATAGCAGTGTGTTATGTTTCTGCTAGAGAAAAATTGTATCAAACTACAATGATTTTAAATGCTATAAATTAAATTGTTCAATCTTTGTCTTCTCTTATCCCAAAAAAGCAAGTCTTATAAGAACACACAAATATTCTTGATCGCTGCATTGTAATAAGGTGTCTATAATACAGTGACTAGCTTGTACAGCTAGCACGAGGCAGAAAATGCAAGCTTTTCATCTTAAGGCTAGTAGGACTTGATGATCAGCACTTGAACTGTCTCTATTGTTAACTTTTGTGTAATTTCTAATGCTAATTCAAATTTTCACGCTTTCCTGCAAAATGAAATCAACACCTATGAAATTTCACACATTGATGCTTACACCAGAAACTTCCCCTAAAACTTTGAGTAAACTTTTATTTGAGCAATGATGTTTAAAATTAGAATCATAACATTTGACTTCTCACATTTCTGAAAGGATTTCACCTTTGAACACCAAACAGGATTTTTAGCCTTGCAGGATATATAACAAACATTTGTTGAGGAAGTTTATCTTGCAAATTCTTACCTATAAAGTAAGTTTGTTATGATTGTGGGAGCTCTGTATTTACAAGAAAAAAATATAATTCACTTTCAAAAAATCCTTTCAATTCAAAAATAAATATAAGACCACTAAGTATCTGCATGGTCAGGAGATGCTCTATGCCTTTAGTATTTGGGTGACATTTCCTGTGTATTTGCTTACTCTAAAGTGTATTTGAATATTGGAGTTTTTACAGCGTTCTCTTAAAATGCCACTACCTGAAAACTGATTCCAAAAGATAAGATCATTTGCTGTTTATTGTTTCTTAGTGATCTTGGTACAAAATATGTTCCAGTTTAAAGGTAAAAAGATTACTCGCTTTCTGGTTCTTCGATCTACAAATAGATCCTAGAGCCAAAGAGTCAAGAGGGTGTTATTGCTAAAATTTTTACATGAACTGTGTTCTATATTTTTATGTAATTATATTAATTGGGATGACACTATTGGTCAAGAAGTGTGCAATATATCAAGATATTTGTTGATAATGCAACATAACGAATAGCACATTCTATACCTTAAAAATCTGATTAAAAAAACCCCAGCATTACTTATATCCTTGAGTCAGTAAATGCAATTATTTTCACTGCGATCTGTGGAGTGAAAAAACACCAAACTTTGAAGTGACTCACATAGCTACTAATTTTAGGGATTTTTTTGGTACAGTTTTTAGGCAAATACAGCACAAGATTAAGACAAGGTCTCTTTCACCATTGATTTCTGGCTTAGACAGAGATGACTTGAAGACATAAAGCAATTAACAACTAATTATCAGCTAATTAGCAGTGTTACAGGATAGTCTTCTTCACTTTTTCTTTCCAGTTGCCCCATGTTTTTCCAACCATGTCTAATTCTTCAGGGCTAATCCATTATGAAACTTTTTTTACTGTAATCTTCTTGAACAGAAGCATTCAAGATACAGTCAAATTCTGCTTCTACAAGGGAAACAGAGTTTTGACTCATGTTTTTTCACCTTGCAACTTTGCTAATTGAAAAGTGCAGGAAAATGAAAGAAAATTGTAGGTTGGGACAACATTGTTTGGCATGGGAACAAGAAAGATATTGCCAACTGAATTTACACTGTAAATTCCTCTAAATCTGTCCTTGATAGCTATGCCTTATCTATCATTAATGATTTGCTTACTACTTGAACAAAACTAAAGTACGCCATTTACATATATATAGTAAACATCTCTTCCCTTAGCAAACAGATTTGACTCAGTCTGTCCTAGATTGCACTAGACTCCTTAGTATACAAAAGACTCTCAATTTTCTATTCAAAACAAGGTTATTCTCTAGAATCTTTTTGGTAAAAGAAAACTGTTCTTTTAACAATTTAAGTATCTCAATCTCTTCTTTAGTCTCAAGGTAATTTTCAGTTTTTAATACCAGGACTCTTACAAAACAAAAAACAACCCAACCAATTTCTGTTAAAAACTCATCTTAGTTGCATATTGTTTAGCAGAGTTCTGTGTCTAGAATAATTAAACACACATTCAAACTAAAATACTATTGGGTGACTAAACTTTCTCTCCCAACACCTTTAGAGGCCTGCTAACTCTTGCTGAATCTCCGTGCCAAACGTGAAGGTTATTCTTTTTCTCTTCCTTTTGAACAGTTAACCCAGACCTCTGCTGGCTGCTTTTTAAATTTCAGTGTCTACAGGTAACTTCACTTCTCTGGATTATTTAAAAAAAAACCTGCAGAAATTTACACTCCTTGTCCGAAATGCCAGACATATGTGACATGCAAGGACACCCACAATTTTATAGAAGCAAGAAGTCAGTACAAAGCAAGAATAGCCAGATGCAAGTTTACCCTCCCTTACAAAGTATAAAGAAATGCTGTGATGAGTCAAGGTTATTTATCAGTAACTAAGTCTTCCTATCACCTGAGCATTGTTTATCACTTTCACATGCTCAAGACAAAATACTAGATTGCAAAGCATTTTCCAGAAGATAAATACAAAAGGAGTTAGAAGATTTCAATTAACAGGTGAGTTACATTAATTATTGCTGGCACTAGTAAGGCAGTTTCAACCTTCAGAGCAGTCCTCAAGAGCAAAGAATATGTAGTTTCTCAGTGAGAATTTCCTGTAGTGTTGCTGTTGTCCTGTCCATCAAAACTCATACCCACTGTACTCAGATTACAGCGAACTAAGATTAAATCTTTCCTTACTTTAAGAACTGGCTCAGTTTCTTGGTTAGTGTACACTGTAATATTGCTACTGACTTCTGTGATGCTAGACCAGCTCACTTGAGTTTTGGCTGGCTAAATAAATATTAAAATTCTGTTGGTTTTAATATGTTATTAGTGTAGAGGTTTACCCCTATTACCTTTTCATCTGTTAATTGTGATAATTTTTATTATCTGTTTCTCTCTAGCTAATGACTCAGCACAGCTTTCATTCCCTTCACATTAACATTTTATTGTTGTGAATATTGACAAATAACATGTTTATAATTTTTCTATGCGTAGCATATAGAAAAAATAGTACAAATAATTTCTGAGAAAGTAAAAGACTATGACTCCATTATGAAATCTCTTTTAAAATGGATCACAGCATCCTATTGTATCCTGTTACAATATCAAAGGATTCACACTCCAATTAAAGAAGCAGAAATCATAGAATCATTAAGGTTGGAAGGGACCTTAAAGATCATCAAGTTCCAACCCCCCTGCCATGAGCAGGAAACCCTACCACTAGACCAGGTTGCACAAAACCTTGTCCAACCTGCCCTTAAAAACCTCCGGGGATGGGACATCAACAACCTCCCTGGGCAACCCATTCCAGTTCCTCACTACCTTTGTAGTGAAGAATTTCTTCCTAATATCTAACCTAAATCTCCCCTCTCTCAGTTTAAAACCATTACCCCTTGTCCTATCACTATCTTCTCAGATGAAAAGCCCCTCCCCAGCTTTCCTGTAGGCCCCCTTCAAGTACTAGTAGGCCACTATGAGTTCTCCTCAGAGCTTCCTCTAGGCTGAACAGACCCAATTTTCTCAGCCTGTCTTGATAGCAGAGGTGGTCCAGGCCTTTGATCATCTTGGTGGCCCTTCTCTGGAAATCATACAGAAGAATGAAGTTACTTGCTCAGGGGAATACCTTTATTCTAATACTGGAACTGTATGTGTACAAAAATCTTCATTATCAAGTAAAATCCTAGATGCTGTGACAAGGTCTCTTCCAGTAATCCACAACTGGAATGATTTCTAGTAGTCTTCTGGGTCAAAAAAGACCCTTTGGCCAATTTATGTCATAGGAGTGTGACCCATAAAGAAAAAAGACTTTGATTTGTTGATTGACACTACTTTAGTAGCTATACTCCTTAGCTTTGTTTTCCATGTCATCAGGCCTGAGAGACTAAGATTCATTACCCTCTGTTCCTTTCTAAATGTGCTAACAAAGGCTTATGATCCCTGCATGACTTCAAGATCTCACTTCAACATCAACTTGATTCAAGATCGATTTCACTTTTTTGTCAATATTATTCAAAGACTCTGGATGTGCATCTCATCTTTTATTTAAGGCATCTGTGTACTTAGTCATACTGAGGTAAGCACATGTCTGATAAAAGCAGGTACAGTTCTATCACTTCAGCCAAATTGAACCTACTGAAACTAGAACTGAATTTGGTCAATGGGCACTCAAATAAAAATTCCATCCATATGGGTAAAATCCATGTTTAATCTACTTCTCCCTCCAAATACTATGTCTTCAAGTATATTTTTTAAGAAAAATTTCTTTGTGCTACTAACAATTAGAAGGCATGAACCTAAAACACCTGAAGAATTTAAGTCAGTAATACTTAATCACTGGCAAATCCAATTAATTCATGGTCTTCTTATTTGCTGACCACAAAAATAAAAATAAAAATAATTAAGACCTGTATAATTCAGCAGTTTCAAATCCCTATTGGAGTTCACTGTATGCATACAACATTTATTTAATATACAAAATAATAATTAGTTAAGCAGATTTTGCTTAAATATGCCACTCACACTAGACTTTAGTTTTCTTATTAGAGAGCCTCAGATTAAAATTATCAGCATATACTCACATTCCCCAGCATTAGAGATCACTTTTGCTGTTACAGTGTCGTTCACCAGAGGTTAAATTCTGCTCAAAATACAAGCAGCAAGTATGTCAAAGCAACGATAAAAAAGTACACAAAACCAGTTTAAAAATTCAAGTAGCATTGTATGGTAGCATTCACTCAGTGCTGACAATTGATTCTCATGATCACGCCTGAGAACAATGTGCTCTAAAACTCTAACAAACAGATTTAAAAATGTAGCTGGTTAGAAAGGAATAAGCTCCTAGAATCTTTCTAGCAAGCTGTTAATTTAACAAGTTTCGTCTTCCATCAGCCTGGTCCTGGTCTGTCCCATCTCAATGCTGGGGTAATCAAAGATACAAAGGTAACCTGAACATCCGCACTAGAGTGAACTCCAGCGAGCCCCTCCCTGCTCACATGAGCTTCTTCACTTTATCACCATCCTGGCCACAATACAGGTGAAGCACATACAAGACTTTATACATTGTCTTAGCACTTGTCCTGGGCCCTGGACCTCTCCCTTTGTGTTGAGAAATAAGCAATCAACCTAAAGAAATCATTGATGGCATTTCAAAGGTTAAAATAGTGCTGCAAGTATTCCCTCTCACTTTCTTTCATGTCTCTAGAGAAGACACCACTAGTTCTTTGAAACTGTAAATAAACCTTAAACCTTTACATGTTCAAAAGAAATGCTGGCTTGTCTCAGAGAGCATTCCTTTTGACACAGCCTCCAAAAGCCTGCTCCCTGGCAAGTTCATCCTGTTCCTCAGGCAAGACTTGAGTATTCCCTGCTGTGAAAGTGCAAGCCCTTTTCCCCCTTCTCCCTCAGTGGAAAGTACATCCTCTTTCTAGCCAGACTAACCTTTGACTTTGTCTAGAGCATAACAATATTCTCTCCTTTGAAAGCTTCCTGGAGGACTTCTTCCTGTAAAGCACAGAATTGCTCTAATTGGACCTCCAAGAATGACTGTCATCTTTTCTCACATTGCTTTACAAACTCACTATCCTCTCCACCTCTCTATTCTGTGGTGTTAGATTTTGTTAGGCTTTAGATTAAAATAAATTAAAGGCAACTGCATGAGGTTAGAGGCACTTCAGGGTTTTAACCACTGTTATTGCAGTAGCTCTCTCCCCACTGTAGCACTATTATGCATCCATCACACTGTCACTTCTCCTTTCAGTGTACAATTGACAGAGAGCAAGATGGAAAAAGTCCATCAATCTACTGTCACATATGTAATAAAAGTCTACAGAAAACCTGTAAAACTGCTTACAGTCTCAGCTACAGAACCAGCATGCTGGCTGGTGTAGTATTCTACAAAGCTACAAAGAGGTAGCATGTCATATGGAAAAACTGCTGTTCGAATAATTTTACAAGTACTAACTGCTTATAGATACCATATCAGAAAAGGAGAGGATGAGGATGACACAATAAACGAACACTTCTGCAGTTCCCACACTAAAAGCAGCAAGAAATCTGCTATGATTTCATCTATTGGGCTGCATCTATTGTACATGTTAACATTCTAAGGGACATAGTCACCCAAGTCACAAAGCACTTGTCTAAGTAACCAAATAGTTCATAGAGAGTAAGCATACAACTTGTCCCAATGAACAGAAAAAGAATTTCTTATTTGTATGTGCTGTATGTTTGTTCCACTTAGTAAATAATAGACACACATCAGAGTGTGGTTTTCTTGCACAAAAAATACTGGAAACCACAGCAAAGAGAGGACTGCAAGCTTTCAGAATAAAGAACATGTAACGCATAAATCCTTACTTAAAGTTCACAAGATACAGATTAATTCCATGGAATGCATGGTTTAGATGCTCTGCTCACAAATAAGCAGCATGTACAAGAAATGTGAGACACAAGCCCTGCTATCTACCACCATTACATTTCCTTGGAACAAAAAATATATTAAAAAAGAATATTAGATTAAGGAAATAAGCAAGTGAAGAGGTAAAATCATCAATAAGGTGTATATTTAGGCTGGAAATAGAGAAGCATCAGAAAACAAATACAAATATAAATGTATCTGAGGAGACTGAATCTTGGGAAAAATACATGGAATAAAATTCTACTTCAGAATACAGTAACTTTCTAGGAATACACATGCAGGTTAAACTGATTTTTTTTCAAAAAAATTATTAAACCTGATAGGAATGATATTTAAATCACAAGAACCACCTTTATTTTAAAAAGAATCAGGAAATACCCCAACAGCCTCCTCACTCCCATGAAGAAAGCAGTCAGTAGAACAAATTTCTCCTTTGACAGAGTGGAAACGAATCACAGAATGTCTTTACAGACATTCTAAAAATCACTTTTACTGATAAAATAGAGACTCACTCTTTATATTGCTTATTTATTACTCAGTTTTTAAGTGATTTGCTCTTCTTTAGTATCATAATCTATGACGAAAAGGGGGTTACAAAGCAGTTAAATTCCACAGTTTTCTCCAGCTTTCTTCATAGTGTCTGTGTTGAAATTCACTGGAGGAATGGTTTTGTTTATCAAATCATAATCAGATGTTTGCAGGATGACCCAGAATATGAGCAATGGCAGATGTGTCTCAGTCTTTGTGTCACAAGATAATGATTTGAGTTAACAAAAATTGTTTTGGTGAGGTCACAGATCTTTCTATCATCAGAGTTCAGCAGTCTGGGTAATGAGGAGTAGCAGGAAAAGCAAGTAGAAAACAGAATTAAAAATAACATTTCTACTATTTTGATTCATTGAGACTAAGCCTTTAACTATTCTAAGAAATAATATTTTTCTTCTCAGTTTTAAATAGCAGTCCCACTTTATGTGGACATAGGAAAACGTGCTATAAAGCCAAAAACACAGAACTGCTAAAATCTGAGATTTAGGATAATTCTTACCATATTGGCAACTGCTCTCTTTCTGAGAAACACAAAGGCTTTTCCTGAACAGGATAGCCAAGAATGACAAGAGGGAAGGTGAGGAGTCTTTTATCATCCCATCGAACACAGTGGTTAAAATGTTAGAAGATACACAAAGCAAAGGAATACTCTGCAAGATGAAGAAAGCTCACACTTGCATTATGGTGCAGACTTCTACACACAATCCTCTCCCACCACAGCTACACTGGAGACTATATCCCTTATCATGCTCTGGTTCTTTTGTATGATAAATCACTCTTTTAGCATAATTTTCCCCACAGGATCAAGAGCCTTAAGTGCTGCAAAACCAGCTTTATGTCATACCTTCAGCTACCTGAATGGGCATGGATTTACTGCAGGAATAGAGATTTAAGGGAATTTCAATCAGTTCATCTCCCATTACATTAGACCATGTGAGCACACGGCTGTGCAGGACCCTACTTTAAATAAGGGCTGAATTCACCTCCCCTGCCAAGAAAGATGCAGCAGCCACAGCTTAAATTACCCAATGCTTTCATAACCAGGTGAGTAGTAAGGTTGGAACACCACCAGTAAAGGCATTCAGATGATGGGAAAAGTCCACTAAGTTATTGCTTCAAGAAGTGATGCAATACCTACATGTTTCCAGGATTAGGGATTTGCAAAAAAATATGCAAATACTGCATCTCTAATACTGCTCTTTAATAAGACCATGAAAACAAGGCCTTCATAGGCATGAAAAGTAATATTATGGTTGGGCTTGCAGAGCCTTGCCTGCCTAAACACCCTGGAGATATCTAGGTTTGGGACCTGGCACTATAGTCCTGTGCTCTTTGAAATCCTCCTGCTTCTAGCCACTACGACTGGCTCCAGTCTCTACAGCACAAGAAATCTCTGTCTATTCTAAGTTCAAAGGATCAGTACTGATCTTCAAGATGTTTCACGGGCTTAAGCAAACCCTTTCTGAGAAAATCAGTACCAAAATGTTATTGCTTTTTTATACCTCTCAGAGCTGAACCATATCCAGACACACATGCTTTTAAAGTTCTTTGATTACAACATAGCTTTGCTGAGCTAGCAAATGAGACAACACAGATAAACTAAAAACAGAAGAATTAATCTGTACCATATTCCTGCCTATTTTCCCCATTTACCTTGAGAAGATCTCCAGCTTTAATCATCGATATACTGTCCAACTGTGAAGAGATTTTTCTCTTCTTCAGTCTCCCTATCATTGAAGCTAGAGGAGATTTTTCCTTTACAGATGTCCAGGGTGCCATTCCAGTTTGTTATTCTAGGTAAGACTTGGCAACCCTTTAGATCAACCAGTTCATGGATAAGTACACAGAAACTTTTCCACCATCTTAGCGCAAGGTGCTTGAGACATTACTCAGTGCAAGACAGTTCTAAGACACAAGAGTACAAACAGATTGATTAAAATAAATTGGAAGACATAGCATTAGGTATAGACAAACTACTCACAGTAATAACTTGCAATTTCCTCCAAGATGACAGGCAGACGTTTGACACTTCCTAAACAGGCTAAAGGTCTAAAAAGTTTAATTCTGAACAAGTAGCATCACTTAACTATTTAGAGATGTATTAGCATTGAAAGTTAGTGATGGATGTCCTTATGAGAAGTTACTTCTCATGAAATTCAATATACAGTGAAATTCACAGAAATTAGTGGATATTGTAGACTGGGTACACACATGATGCAGTATTTTGTTATTTTAATTGTTAAGTCTCACCCAAAAGGAATTTTGCAATTAGTCTTTTATCTATTTGATGCATTCTCAGCACAGTGTTAGGCAAGACAGCTTTAGATAAAGAATGTTCAGATGTTTGTCTTAGATTAAGTAGAAGGGTGTTAATTGGTAAAACTGTCCCTGATTTTGATATTAAATACAAGTATGATGTGGTATATTTTCAAGTTTATAGTGAAGTGGCACCTAAGATCTACATGCTGTGTTTATTTTGCAGGTCTTGAAATGAATGATTATGTTATTGCTAGTGTACAGATGGTCATTTACTTCCATGCCAAAGTAATGATAGTTTTTCTCCTACCTTTTAACATCTGCCCTGATTTTATCCATTGCTGTGTTACACTTAGCTTTCTTAATTAGAGAGTAAATGTAATTTGAAGGCTCAGCTGGGATACATTTTCCAAACTACCCCATAAAGTCTGAGTCTTCTTGACTCTTGGGAAATCCAAAGACTCTGATGTTATTTTGGCAACTCCTGTTCTCTAAGTTCCCTACTTTCTTTTTTCAATAGACAATGCCTTCCTCCAGGTCTCCCATATGGACAGTAAATGAGATGCTAACATCCTGTATGGCTGCTAAACTGTAGTTTCCTATCTTCATGGGAACATCATGACTACTCACTTGTTTCCACATTTTCAGTGGTTTGTGACAGTCCTTACCTCAAGACCAACTCAGTAAATAGATTTGTCTGCAATCTCTTGCGGCTGTTATGTCGGAAGATTTATTCATCCTTTAATATACTTGTTTGGTTATATAGATATGGCTTTTCTCATGTCTAGATTTCTTAATTCAGTTGTTTGGGGTTTTTTAAATATAGTTTATTAAATTCTCATATTCCCTTTTAGAGCATTAATTGGTAACTACAATAATAGAATCATAGAATGGTTGAGGTTGGAAGGGACCTTAAAGATCACTTACTTCCAACACCCCTGCCTGGGCAGGGGCACCTCACATTAGATCAGGTTGCTCAGAGCCCTATCCAACCTAGCCTTGAACATTTCCATGGATGGGGCCTCCACAACTTCTCTGGGCATCCTGTTCCAGTGTCTCACTACTCTCACACTAAGGAATTTTCTTCTAATATCTAACCTAAATCTCCCCTCTTCCAGTTTTGATTCACTACCTCTTGTCCTCTCCACTACAAACCCTTGTAAAAAGTCGCTCTTCAGCTTTCCTGTAATGCCTTCAGGTACTGGAAGGCCATTATAAGGTCTCCCCAGGGCCTTCTCCAGGCCAAACAGCCCCAAGTCTCTTATCCTGTTTTCTTAGCAGAGGTGCTCTGGCCCTTTGATCATCTTTGTGGCCCTTCTGTGAACCCTCTCTAAGAGCTCCATGTTTTCCCTGTGGTGAGGGTTCCAGGGCTGTACACATAATCCATGTGGGGTCTCACCAAAGCAGAGTAGAGGGACAGAATCACCCCCCTCACTCTGCTGGACACACTTCTTTTGATGCAGTTGGCTCTCTGGGCTGCAAGTGCACAATGGCAGCTCATTTGAGCTTCTCATCTACTACCACTCCTCACGTCCTTTTCCTTGGGACTGCTCTCTAGCTATTCTCCCCTCAGCCTGTATTTGTGCCTGGGATTCCACTGACCCAGTTGAAGGACCTCGCACTTGGTCTTGTTGAACTGCATGAGGTTGGCATTGGCCCACCTCTCCAGCCTGTCAAGGTCCCTCTGGACAGCAGCCCTTCCCTCTAGAGTGTCAGTGATTCCACACAGTTTGGTATTGTTAGCGAGCTTGCTGAGAATATACTCAATGCCACTGTCCCTGTCTCCAACAAAGATGTTAAGCAGCACTAGTCCCAGTACTGACCCCTGAGGAACACTACTCATCACTTGACTCCACCTGGACACTGAACCATTGACCACAACTCTCTGAGTGTGGCAATCCAGCCAATTACTTATCTACCGACTGGTCTATCTGTCAAACCCATATCTTGTCAGTTTGGAAACCAGGATGTTCTGTGGGACGGTGTTAAATACCTTGCACAAATCCAGGTAAATGATGTCAGTTGCTCTGCTACTGTCCACCACCTCTGTAGCCTTGTCATAGAAGGCCACCAAATCGGTCAGGCATGATTTGCCCTTAGTGAAGCCATGTTGGCTATCACCAGTCACCTCCTTATTTTCCATGCATCTTAGCAGATTTTCCAGGAGGATCTGTTCTATGATCTTGCCAGACACAGAGGTGAGACTGACAGGCCTGTAGTTCCCTGGGTCTTTCTTTTTCCCCTTTTTAAAATCAGGGGCTATGTTACCTTATTCCAACTGGTGGGAACCTCACCAGACTGCCATTACCTCTCAAATAGGATGGACAGAGGTTTAGTAACTGCATCCGCCAGCTCCCTCAGGACCTGTGGATGGATGCCATCAGATCCCATAAACTTGTGCACCTTCATGTTCCTTAGATGGTCACTAACCTGTTATTCTCCTACAGTGGGGGATGCTTCATTCTCCCAGTCCCTGTTTTCACCTGCTGGGGCCTTTGCAATGAGACTGGAGCACTTGTCAGAGAAGACTGATGAAAAGAAGTCATTGAAAACCTCAGCCTTCTCAGTATCCTGAGTAGCTAGGTCTAAGTTTCCTTCAGGAGAGGGCCTACATTTCACATGGTTGTTGTTTTGTCCCCAACAGAAGGGGGAGAGAAGCTTTTCTTATTGCTCTTTACATCTCTGGAGAGATTTATTTCTATCTGGGATTTGGCTCTCCTTACCTGATTCCTAGCTCCTCAGACAACCTCTCTGTAATCCTCCCAGGGTACCTGCCCTAGCTTCTACCTTCTGTATGCTTCCTTATTAAATTTGAGCTTTTCTAGAAGCTTCTTGCTCATCCATGCTGGCCTCCTGGAGTTTTTACTTGATTTTCTCTTAGTTCGGATGCACTAGGCCTGGAGAAGGTGATCCTTACATATCAGCCAGTTTTCATGGGCCCCTCTTCCCTCAAGGATATTATCCCATGACACTCTCTTGAGCAGATCCCTGAAGAGGCTGAAATCTGCCCTCCTGAAGTCAAGGGTAGTAAGCTTGCTGTGAGCCCTCCTTGCTACCCTAAGGATCTTGAACTCCACCATTTCATGGTCACTAAAACCAAGGCTGCTCTTGAGCTTACCATCCCTAACTAACACCTCCTTGTTGGTGAGAACAAGGTCTAAAATAGCACATCTCCTTGTTGGTTCCTCAATTACTTGGAAAAGGAAGTTGTCATCAACAACCTGCCTAATAACTTGCATTGACTTACAGCCCCAGACTGCTCTAAACAGCATCCTGTGAGGACAAGCTGCTTGATTATTCATGGAGCTCTGTGTTCTGCAGATTGTTCAGTCCTTATTTTTCAGAAACAGTTTCATAAACTAAAACCACATTAGAAAACTCACTCTTGACTGAAGCAGATGATTTAATACAAATTATCAAGATATTCTGCAGTATTTATGAAAAACATTTAGGATAGAGAACAGGAACATCTTTCCATCCAGTTTATATAACACTGCAAGGACAGAAGTGCAACAGACTTCTTGTAAAGCCCTGACAGCAGCAAATTTTGATCATAAATTCCAGCCCACATGTCACAACCCTAAATGAAGGGATTTTGATCTTTGCAAAGCCAGTACACTCTGAATTACTCAAGAGGTACTGATAATGTTTATTATCTGTATCAGTTTTGCTGTTGCTGCTTATTATTTTATTTAGATTTATTTAAAGTGCTCATACATAGCTCTGTTATATTATTCTGCTATTCACTTCCCTTAATCAGAACATTCAGTAAACTGTGTTGCTATACTGCAGCTTTTCATATGACCAAATTATTGTCCTCTTCAGCCTGTGCAGAAAAATCTAATACTGTCAACAGCTAACATGGTCCAGCGGTTCACCTAGGAAAAAAGTCACCTCTCACTTTGAGAATCAGATTGCACACTGGTATCAATTAAGGTTACACATTAAGATATATTTTAAGCTTACTATTTGCCTTGATATGTGAGGACTAATAACAGAGCGTGAAAGAGGTTTCTCCACCTTTGTCACCACAGATGATGTTTAACATCCCTAGGTCTTCAAGGTGGACAGGCACAGCCCAGTGTTAAAGACTAGAAATAGGTCAAGAGATTCTCCAGTAAATATATACTGACCCAATTTTTATGGAAGGGGCAGAGGGTAACAGCCCCTGTTAGTCCAGACTAGCAAGAAATGCAGGAATG
>NW_009970724.1:5476354-5487985 GCF_000747805.2 Chaetura pelagica
ATGCTGTTTGGACCTAGGTTCACAAAGAAGAATTTGTTTCCCCATTTTCTTTGTGCTTGACCCACATAAAGCCCTCTCAGTAAAGATTTAGTATTTGAATTAAATTCACTGATCCACCGTTGTATTTCTGCAGTGTGACTTATGCTGACATAAAATGAAGTGACGAATTAGGCCCTGAGGGCTTTAGGAATGATGGGGCCTATTGCAGGCCTTTTGGCTTGGGATGAGATTTGCCCACAGTGAATACATAAAATAACGAGCAAACTCTTTTACTTTGAATATCAGTTACAAGACCAAGAAGTCTTCATTACTGGCTGGGGATTGAAAGTTCCAAAATTAGAAAAGCTACTCAAGGAAACAAAACCTCTCTGCATGCTATAATTGAACTGGTTATGAAAAGAGCTGTGAAGAGACTATACAAGTGAGGCAGCGAATATACTACTCAACAGAACAGCAGCAGCAAGAGGAATAGACGCTGCAAGCCATTTCTAGGCCAACGATGCACAGAGGGGGATAGCAGACCAAATAATAAGAACAAAAGATAATTAAAAGTGCTTTACCAAAAGATTAATTTCAAATTTCTATAATAAAGTCCAACAAATATGTCAGTAATTCAGTCTTAACACAAATTAATCATACTTTAATTGAGATCACATGCTCTCTTATAAATTTAGTGGGTGTTTTATAAATAAATTTATCATAATGCAGAGATTCCTGATAGGTATTTTAACCTGTGTTTGTTCCTTCTAGTCACACAAGTTTCATTTCCCTTTGCTCCCATGTAACTTACTGGTCGTTTGGTTATTCAGGGCAGTGAAGGAATAGGAATGATGAAAATCTTGTTACCCGTAGTGAAAAAAATAAATATATAATCAGTCTAAATAGAAAATAAGGACAGCAACAGGCACATCTGAGTCAGATGATGACAGTCCCATCACACAGATTTCATGCTCTGTTCATAATTCAATTGATACAGGATTCCTCCCTAGTTGGTTTTACTGACAGAGCATTCTGGAAGTGCCCCCTTAACCTTGTTATCATTAATTATTGTGTTGGAAATCAAAATACCATCTCTTTTCTTGGATTAATTTCATAGAGATAGCTAAAGCTAAGGCTGGGTGGTGTGCATATATTTCTGCCAAGTTACTTGGCTTGATCTAGAGTCACTCTGTTGAAGAGCAGCAGTCTTTCACACTCAACCCTCCTACTCCATCCCAGCTGAATATTTTCTTCTGTGTAATAGTTTACTTTTTCCTTTGCATCACCTCTTTGCTATTCTCTGTGGTTGGCTTAAAATGAAAGAACACATTAATCAAGTCACTATTTTCTATTATAAAAATCCCAAAACATATTTTCCCTAGGTTTTAATGCCATTACTAGTGAGTCTACATGCAAAATCTGCTGCACACACTGCTTAGCAAAGAGGACATTTGCAGCAGGCTAAGTCACCAATTTCAGAAGCATTTTTGGATCATCTTTACCTGCCAAACTATGTGAGGGTGTGAGTCCATTATTACTTATAATGACTGCTCACATTTCATTATTTTTCCTTTTATTTATCTGCACCCTAGAAGCTGTGATGAAAACTTTATTGGTGGTGTACAGGATATATAGCAATACACACTGGAGCAAGCTGGGTCTTACATTCCATTTCTCTTTGGGATTTTAGTATATAAAACTAAATTTAATTAGTACTGGATCCTCTGATACAGACTCCACTTACTTGCTTCTCATACACACTGTAAGTATTTATAATGCACACGCAGTGCAACATCTGAGCACCATACAACAGGCATATGGAATAAATCTTTTGTAAAATATGAGACCAGCAATCAGCACAGAAAAATAAACGCATTCTGAAGCATAACTGTAAAGCCCATCCCACAGAGAACACATTAATAGTTGCTAAATCTATCAGTATGCATACAAATACCCCATTATGGTGGATCTACAGTCTTATTAAATAGCTATCTTTCTTCCTAACAGTTAAATCAATCCCTCTTTCTTTTTTCTGAAACAAAGTACTCCATGTTCCCAGTATTTGGCACTCAGCCTTATTTTATGCAAATCTGACAGACAAAATAACTTAATTTTCACTATGTACTGCACTCAACCAAGGCTTTGGGCTATATTTGGAATGGCAACCCTCTACCACACCCATTCATTCATTAAAATGTTTTCCATAAATCTTGCTGTATAAATAATGTCCATTCATTATAAATATAACAATAAATCCAGCTCCAAACTATAAATAAAATATGCTTTGGAGTTTTTCCAAATTCCAGAGAATAAGAATTTTGTCTGAGAAATGGTTGAAGAGCCAACAATTTTGATCTGACACAACAGAAAATTAATATTGCAATAGGAAATTTCTAAAATCAATGTAATAGCCTCTGCTGGATGCATATAAAATCCCTGAGTTAAACGACTATGTCACTGAAGCACTCAGAGACAGGATGCTTGGAGGCCCAGCATGTGTTTGTTGTAGTACTCTGCTGAAATGCAGCTTTTATTAAGCCACATATCTTATGGAAAGTTTCTTTATAGCACTTATTTTTCCTTTGTCCTAAGTCTGTTTTCCAGAACATATACTCAAATTTCAGAGGCTGAGACAGACTACTAAGTAGGGGAATAGAGAAAGCACTATATGTCCCCATATCAAATGAAGTTTTGTACTTTTTCAAATTTAATGGAAAAGTGCAGATGAATAACTAGTTACAGAAAGCCTATTTGTCTATGTTTAAAATGTTTAACTTTGGGGGTCCCTGAGCTATCTTGCAATGAAAAAACCCAAAAAGGTGATTTTGAGAGTTGCATTAGTAAGTAACAGGCATGAAGTTTACAACTCTGGTTCAAAAGTTTTTCCTTTCCCTTCAGTCAGAATTAAATAATTACAGAACTTGCATATCGTTTATTCTGAACTACTACAGTTAATAAGAGATTCTATATAGTATTAGTATTCATGGACATCAAACAAAAAACTGGCTGAGGATGGCATATTTCCCTTCTAACAGGAAAATTGTTGTGTGAAACTACATAGTTCAAACAACTTCAAAAATAATGTTTAATATTTAAAGAAAAGTACTAGTCAAGGGTTCCATAACTTCAGTAGATTTTATCATGTATTATTTACCTATTGGAGACTCTGAAACCTGCTCTATAAAAAAAAAATGTAAAGACTGGTGCTCAAGTAGCCCTTCAAACTCTATGAGAACACCTGAAGGAGAGTTTTTGAGTTTCAGTTATCCTAACTGATAGAAAATATGTGGATGATTATGTTAGTAAGGAAATCTTTGAAGGCATTATTATGTTTGTTATTCCATTATATTTAATTATTTTTCAGTCACATCAGTCTGATTTAGGTACTTCTGAACTGAAGCTTAAAGAACAGAGAGGAAAGAAAAAACTGTCCCTCCTCAATATCCAGGTATGACTCTCTACCCTGCCTGGCCACTGCTCTTGCAGGCTGAAACAGAAGCCCATCAATTATCCTTCATCAGCCAGACAATTCTTCGTGCTAAAAAATCAAAATATGTGGAACTAAAATTTATTTTAAACCTGCATACTGAAATGTCAAAAGAAATAACACTGTTTTTCAGAGGGAACCTAACTCAACAGAAATTCCAGACTCTCTGGCCAGAGCTGACATAAAGGAAAATCAAATGGGACAGAAGCATAAGTTCTCAAGTGTGCAGCGCAAAAACAAGTTTAAACTCTACTTCGTGGCCTGCACTCATTTTCTATGAAGGACTCTCCAAGTTACATGAGCTAAAAGACCCATCTGAAATAAACAGTCTTAATTTTCTGCTCTTAGGGAACCTAACTCAACAGAAATTCCAGACTCTCTGGCCAGAGCTGACATAAAGGAAAATCAAATGGGACAGAAGCATAAGTTCTCAAGTGTGCAGCGCAAAAACAAGTTTAAACTCTACTTCGTGGCCTGCACTCATTTTCTATGAAGGACTCTCCAAGTTACATGAGCTAAAAGACCCATCTGAAATAAACAGTCTTACTTCTCTGCTCTCTCCCTAGCTGCTTTGCTCCCCCAGCCTGCAGGCCAGCTCTGGTTGGCAGGTCCCCACAGCAGCAGCAGCAGCAGATGCACCCAGCCCAGCAGGGCAGCCCCCACCAAGTCCTGGCAGTGCTGCTGGCACCAGGGGAGAAGGGAGCAGCACACCCTGACACATGTACTGCATTTCTGAAGCACTGCTGGGCAGCTGGTTTTAGCTACCATAGCAGCATGAGGGATACTGTAAACAGCAGATCTATCACAACACTAAGGTACAGTAATCCCACCTGACTTGAAACATTATACTACATCTGAAGGGGGATCAATAATAGACAGTTCACTTGCGACTAATCTTCCACACAGCTTCAATATGGAATAGGAAGCGGCAAGAAAGGAACAGATTTACTATTCTTGCAATTGTTCACAAAATATAAAGACTAACTCTAAAGACTTTGCTATTTGTTCACAGTCATCCTATAAGTAAAAAGATTTATTCAGTATCTATTCATTGATTCTGTGATTAGTTTTTCAGCCATCAGTGTCTTTTGCACAAAGAAACGCTTTAAAAGCACGTGCAGTGAACATTTTATGAGTTGCATTTTATTTGACAAGGAAGTTGGACAAGAGGAAGATGACCTTGCCTGACTCAATTTCTTTATGAGACCATCTTCTCAACGATCTATGGCTCCACCAAGTAGAATTATGGTTTCAATGTTGCCCTTGGAACATGGGTCAAGTAATCTTGCGAACATACATTCTTTGCTGTCAAACTTTTAACTGATTCCATGGTTTGCACAGCCACTACTATTACTTCCAAATATGATTTGCATGTTTTCAGCAAAGAGGTGCCTATGCCTGTACACAGTAAGTAGCTGCACCTGCCTTCAATTTGCTTTACTACATCTAATTTCCTAAGTAAGCAATTCAAATACTGTAAGATGGCAATCAAAGACTCGCAAGATTTCAGTAGCTAAGGTAAGAACTGAATTACTCTCAGCTTTTAACCTGTGTTTCCCTGGCCTTGTCTGATTTCTTGACTAAAACTGGAAAATAAAGACTCAGCTCCATTAAATAGAGCTGTCATCTCTTCGCTGGGAAGCTGCATGGTAGAAAAATGTTTTATCAAGACATGATGCCTTATTCTGGCAACTCGGAGCTTTACTACTATGATCTTAAAGCTGATAGAGAATTTATTCTAACTTACAAATATGGGAAAATGAACATATATTTATGTGAATTCCAGAAAATATGTCTGCTCTTTTGTTTTTAAGCATTCAGGGTTTTTTTGGTTTTGGTTTGTTTTTAATGAGAGCTAGTGTGTTTGTGGTTAAACACAAACATACAAGATCTGTCCAGTTCACATCCAATACTGAATCAGTCACTATTGCCCAGTTTCAGTTTCATGTTTTTACATGTTTCAGTGTCAACTGGAAGCAATTTCAACCATCAGAATGAACACACCTCACAGGATCAACACACCACAATATGATCCATGCTGGTACATTAAGCTTGGTCTTTTGAGGGCAAAAATTTACTGAAGTCATTGCTTTCAATTGGAGTCTCTGAAATCACACAAGCAATATGTGATTTCACAAAATGTGAAATAACTTTTTTTCTAAGAAGAAAATTGTACTTAAAATTTACTATGAGATTGTTCCAATGGAAAAAATTCAATAGAGCTTTAAAACATGAATATATATAAATGATCATCCTCTCAAGTTTTGTTGTTGGATTTATGAAATCTATAAATCATATGCTGTTTCTTGCAAAAGAAATTTCATTCTGAAATAATCTAAAAGATAATGGACAGTGAACTAAAGCCAAAATATAACTATCTAGTAACTTGCACAGTCCCTAAATAGAAGGCCAAACATAATTTCCTATTATTTTATAATAGTATATTATTCTCTTGTTTTACATTATAGCTTCATCTGTAGTATACTACACTGCCCCAATTTTTGTGATGTATTTAAATAGTCCTCAGCAGCCTACCTATTTATCAAATCCTGAATTCTATCATTCCATCACCAAAAAAAAAAAGACAGAGAAGGATAACGATATATTTTGGTGCTACTGAAAATTAGGTTAAACGTTGTAACATCAGACAGGAAAAGATAAGATTTGGAGGAATGGAGTTAGATAATTTCACTAATATGATTAGATATAATACCTAGTAAAAATGTCCCAGTTTTAATATACAAATCTTCTGAAAAATGTAGGGGTGCAAAGAAGAAAGAACATTTAATGCAAGTTTGTCACCAGAATATGAAATATCTTATTAGTTAAAAGTAATTACGTGATTAATTTTTCTTCATACCATTTAGCTTTGCTTGGGTTAAGTAGTCACCACATAATAGCAGAGCAGTGACAGGAGGCATACCCTACTGTCTGAATAAGCCTATCAGCTTTTCAAGATGATGTTACCATTTCCAAGATCACACTGGCCATTTGCTACCCGTATGCTGGAATGCAATGTTTAATGTTTCTCCCTTGGAGCATCTCCTTGTCTCATATAATATCACTTCCAAACTTACAGGTAAAGTAATTTTCAGAATATGGTCTCTAATGCAACCTTAGAGCTTATATAAGGACTCTCCTAGCAACTAATTCTTTAAAGACACATAATGCATGCTTGAACAGTATTATCTTCTAAGGAGCCTCCTGAGTCATCCAAGTTAAAAGAGAAGAGAAAGAAAATCTACTTGTTAAATAAAGTCAGACTAGCAGAATAAATTTACTACCCCCTAAACTAATCATTTTGTTAGTAATAATAACGATTATTTTATTAATTTCTGTTATAAGAACTACACAATGGCAGAAAATATTGCTGGAAAAATATTTCTGCTTTGAAAAACATATTAATTCTGTTATCAGATACCCACCATGACAGAATGTCAGTACCTAAGACTTTCCTACATTTTAGAGGAGAGAATGTATTTTAGAGAAAGCTAAAATGGGACTGAAGAGCCCACTGAGCCACCACTCTCCAGAAATTGGTCCTAACCTGAATACCCATATACATAATACCAACTCATAATTGTTTACTAAGTCCCCCAAAATTATTTGCCAATTACAACAGAATAATCAGAAGCACAAACTGCCACTAATACCAATCTTTTTACCTTGGGAGAGAAAGCAAACCAGTTAAAAACAAGCTTTGCAAACTAGCCAACAAAGTGCCTTTTAACCTTCTGAGCACTTGGGTTGTGGTATTATCAAGTCACTGACAGTAATTTCACTGTCAATAAAACACTCATCACACATGGACATTTTCATGACAAAGTAGTCACTACACAAGAAAATATTTGTCCCCATTAGACACAAATTTAGCTCTTTAATATTCATAGTGAAAACCAACTCCTGAAGTCTCAAAAAGTGTTACAAGGAAATTCAAAACTAATGTTTTATTTCAGGAACTGCTCATGAAATGCTTTACCCAAGCACTGCCAGTCAGAAAAGAGCAAACCTGCAATGGACCATCTAGTGAATGCAGGCTGCACGTCACTTGGGCAACACTACTCTTGCTCCAACAGAAAAAAAAAGAATAAAAAAAACCAAAACAGGAGTAGGATGGATTTCAAGAACTTGCCCAAACACTGGTAGTTCAGAGTTTTGTTTCTAATTAAAACTTCTTTAAATGTATTAATATTGCTTTATTAGTGAATTCTTTTGCCCCACTATTTTCTCAAAGGTCACTTGCTTGAAAGGGACAAACTGTACATGTTATCAGCTCTTTCAACAAATTAGAAAAATAAATGTGAACATAGTATGCTATATTCCTATATAATGAAAAATTGATTATAAGCAAAGAATTGCATACTATGCTAGTGTTGTAAATTACTTCCTCTGTGGCTTTTACAACATTGCCTATGAACATAATTGAATGTCACTAGTTTATGTTTGCAAATACAATCCCAATGACATTGCACCTGGGAGCATGTAGGCACAGTCATCTGTTATGGAGAAGGATCTAAACATATGGCCTGTTGATTGGGGTCTGGCCCCAAAGCTACCACAAAATCCTCCAGCCAGTTTTCTGCCAGGCTAACCCATCACAGTAATTCAACTCTATCAAATAGGAGCTTCCCAACAGCTGAGAAAGTGTATAGCATTTGAAAGTGGCACTTCACATCTAAACGCTAACATTTGCGAAAGCAAAGGTCAGGCTCTTACCCAGAGAAAACTGTATTGGGTCCAATCCTACATTTTTATTCATTTTACTAGGCTGGCCTGTTAAGATACAGGTTTTATTTTCTCCTTCAATTGTCCAGTAACACCCTTCTAGAGCACAGCTTCAACAATGAGTTTATCTTTTGCATATATGGGCAGCATCTGAATGTTCAAAGTTAAGCTGATCCTTTAAACATAGCTGGACTTCATGCACATGGTTCCCGTCAGCTGTAAGCAGGCAGATCAGATTTGGACAAGCCTTCTGTGGTTCACAAACGCAATGCACATGCTATCCCTTACACAGAAAACACACACTTGTTTTTCTCATTTCTGCATATGTTTTTTCTGAATAGGACAGTAATTTTAAAAAAGCAGAAATTAAACTGTAAGTTTGCATTTGTGAAAATGAACAAACATTCCTGGGAAGTCAAATAGGGTACTTAAACTTTAAATAAATACCTTTGAAAAGAATATTTTCCACTACTAAACATAGGAGTTTGATGTATTTGAAATGAGATACAGCTTTTGACAATCACTAAAGCTTACTGTGGGGTTCCAGACTTTAAAAATAAAGGTCTACATATACATTTTTTGGAAGAAACAGCAATCAGACTAAGAACTAAGCACCTGTTGGCAATGCCAAACTCTATAAATTGGGGCAGTATCTGTTGGTGTCTGTTATTATATTTGAGTTTGAAACACCTACCCACAGAAAATTGCAGCATTTGGGCTGCTTCCTTTGTCATACCCTCCAGTAAAAGCTGGCTTAGTTTGATCCTGAAATGCTTTTAAACTGATAACTGTAAGTGGATGTGCGCAATGGCCATGCTCATGCAATTTTACTTTCTATAAAATAAAATTGTCAAAACTTGGTACTGTAAGTGATAGCCTGCTGTTAGAAGATACTGAAAAGAGAAAGACATCCTTTCTAATGAACCCTTAAAGTGAAACGTTCTAGAGGACAAAAGTATTCAAGTTACTAGTTGACCTTTAGAGTCATAAAGGAGAGGATGTGCATAACGCATTATTCTGTCGGATATGCATTCCTTATTATAAAATAATAGAGGCTTCAGTACTTTACATGTGACCATTAGAAAGATCAGAACACAACCCAGCCTTAGTAATATAATTGAGTGCTGCAAAAATATCTCTAATGATTAATATACCAGACATTATGCAATGCTCCTACAAGGTAATTTTGTCCTAACACAGAATAATGATTGTTACAGTACTTCTACAACTTAAGACACATTAGGCCTCTGGGCTTCCAGTGGCAGTTATAAAGCAATATGGGGGTGTAGAAATTCCTCATTAACATCAGAGTACTGCTGACCTCTGTTTACATTAAGCCAACAAAACTTTTAAATACTTGTCTACACAAAATTGCATAATTGTCCCTTCAGTGTGCAAGAGGAAGAGCCTTCACAGCTACCTACAGCCACCCTCGCTCACACGGTGTCACTCACACACAGCCTGGGCCCTGGCCTTCCACAAGTGGGGAAACAGGCACAAGATTCCCCCTACCTTCCCCTTATTATGCCCCTTGGAAAGGACTGGAAGTATCCAATGGTTTGTAACACCTGTACATTCACTTCAGCTTAGACAGGCACAACATACCAGTAGAGATGAGGTATGAGGGTCTCCAGAGGGCCTTGTTAGCACTGCTGGGCACAGCACCTGAGGCAGTCGGGGCTGGACACGGTCCTGGCTCCCCATCCCTGCCAGGAGCAGCCCAGGAACGGCAGCACTGGCTGGGCTCCCCCAGACACTGGTCTAATCTGGCCACAGTAAAAGGGCAGCAACAAACAAAGAAAGCAAAGAGGTAATGCAAAATAACTGCAGGTGGAGAGGTGTGAAAATGGTTGTTATGAAAAATCGAAAAGCAACACTAAAAACTTATGTCCAAATCTATCGCTTGTTTGTTTTGACATAGAATAAATTCTTGCTGTTCATATAAGAACAGTTTCAAATGAATAGCAGTTTGATACTTGTTCCATGGTTTGAGTATCTGTTGCCATATTGGGCTACCACTTGTTTGCATTTTGCATGGAAAGCATCATGTACAGGGCATACAAGGCAATCTGCTATCAGTGGCTGGAAAGGATGGCAATGTTTAAGAAGTTTACCCTCTCAAACAACTCTGAACAACCAAAACCACTATTATAGCAGTAAAATTTGAGCTGGTACTCCTTAAAACAAGAATTAGAGATAATTTCAAGTGACAAAAGGGAATGGTTTTATTTATAAGCACCCAAAATTGAAAGAACAGCAGGAAACTGGGGCATTTTTTTGCACCTACATACCTTATAAGTATGGTAATTTATGTTTTACTATATGATAAGCACTTTGCTTCTAACTAGTAAGAAAAATATTGTTATGACTTCAGAAACTATAACATCTACTCCTCTGTTTTCAGAGATAAAATCTGAAAAAGGCAATCATTATTTCTGCAACAGCAAGAGCTTCAAGAAAACAAAACTTTCTTACTAAAGCAAACAGCAACACAAGGCAGAGCAGAGATTAGCATCATGAGGAAGGAGTTGGGAACAGATACCCACAGAAAGTTCTGAGAACTGAAAAAATCCTGAAAACAGAAAAGAGACAATAACCAAGACATTATTTAAAATAATAAATAATAGATTTAAATAAACCAAATATTACCAATTTAGATTATATTGCCCAGTTAACTTTTTCACTCCTAAAACCATATATGTTTTTCACAGGAGAGAAATCAGACATTTCTTTGCACACCTTTGAACACTGTAGCATGTCTGGAAATAGTAAAGCTGATGTAAGTTGGCTTTCTCTAGAAACCCACAGCTGAAGGAAATTGTCTGAATACCAGCTGCAATTTCTTTTTAATTCTCCACTCCCATGCTTTGATATTAGCTAGCAGGCATGAATATCAGATAATAAGATGTAAAGACTGAAAGGACAATGTGTTTCATAAGACCACACAAACATCATTAATAGAAGATGTATTTAATAAGTACTGCTGCTTCTTTCTGTGAATCAAAGGACTGCAGAAGTTGCCATGGCAGAAATCAGAAATTTAACAACATGTTGTTAATACAAGAAAATATTACCAGAAACAATATGCTTTATTTTGAAAAGGAAAAAAAAAAAAAAGTACATATATAAAATAAAATATGTTTTAAAATGTTTTGACAAGTGATTTTTTTTATTATTATTATTATTATTTTGAAAATCAGCAGGGTGGAAGAAACCCTTCAAAAAGAATGAGCAACCATTTTTTAAAATATCAATCCCCTGTGCTCAGCCATCAGGATCATGTAGTACTCCCAGTCATCAGCCCAAGTAATCAGAAGCAGTGAAAGAGAGTAGCTCTCCTTACCCTAGCACTTCATAGCTGGATCAGCAGCACTTTGTAGCAGACATTCCAGTAGCTGGATTAGACCTATAGTCCTAGAAACATTGCCTCTTGGGCATTC
>NW_009970724.1:5488026-5506099 GCF_000747805.2 Chaetura pelagica
AATATATCCTTAAGAGCAAAAAAAATAAAATGAAATAAACCCCATAAAACTATTATTTCTCTTTTTTCCGAAACAAGTTAAGAATATACCAAAAAATTACAGTTTGGAGACAAAATAGTCATGTAGCTTGGAGGCAGCTGACATACTACAGTTTCACTGTCATACAAAATGCACTCACTTCACAGTTTCTTATGGAAGTAGCTTCTGATTAGCATTTTAAACTAGGTCTAATGGAGATCCTTTATACTGCAATTGTAAAAATGTCAGTTCAAGAAAAATAAAAAGATACTCAATAAACTTCACTTATTTTCTTCCTAGCTGATGGGCAAACATGTTTAAACTTTAGCATAGGAAAATCCATTTAGGAAAGTTTCAGACATGACTTTTCTTTCTTGTTTCTAGCTGGATGATTTAACTTGCCTTTCCCTTCTTGGTATGGCAATGTGGATGGTGTCTTTCAGCTCCATCTTTTTATGGGATTAAATCACCCAAAAAGTGCAGCAATTATGAACAGAAGCACAAAGGAAAATGTGCAATATGTCATTCAACAAGGATTTAAAAGTGAAGATAAATACAATGAGTAGACATGTTTTTACAGAAGCCACCTATGGGATGCAGAAATAGCTTGGGGACGTTTTGCATAGGTCTACTTTTATTCACTTCTAATATGGACACTGTTTGATTATATCTCATTTGGTCTTTTTCTTCATTATCTGCAATTCACAATGGCATGGTTGCTCATTTTTTTGAGATTCATAAATAAAACAAATGTTAGAAACTTGCAAAATTTAGCATACTGATAAATTTAATGGTGCATCTTAAAGTACTGTTTTCTGGCATAACTAATACAGAAGATGTTATTTGCATTTGCATTTCAAGTCTACAGTTGCTATCACATCAACAGCAGCTATAGAGTTCTCCTTTCTTACATCAGCTTATTCATATCTCTCTCCCTATGAAAAACCTGGTGCATCTGTTTCTTAAAGTAAATATTTTATGGTATCAGAGTCCTAAATTCAGCAAGGTGTATTACATTTGAGTTCTGTATGCACAGAATAAAAACAAAGATCTCACAGTTCAAATATAAGAGAAAGTTTAAAACCAAAAGAACATGTGATGTCATAGTGATGGAGTTGCATGTACTGTAATATACTGGTAACAGTTTTCTACGAATGTTACTGTGCAGCAGTTACTGATTAACCATTTGAATATACCTTCAGCTTATCCATTGTCAAAAACAAACCACAGTGGAAAAGTTTGGAGACTATAACATTATATATTTATATCTGCTTTTATGTCTAAAGTAAGAGAATTTTGCAAATAAATCACATTAGTAAATCTCAGACTTCTGTTGTCATTGCCATTACAATCCTAAAGCCACCACAGTCACTTAACAGAAGAGAACTTGACCATGATACTCCTTTAAGTCATAAAAACTGACAGGACTGACTTTTATGTTCTCAATGAGCACTTTCCTAGATACCGATGCTAAAGAGTATATGGAGAGAGGAAAAGGAACCAGAAGACTAGTTCATACTTATAGCATGAGATACCAGGTCTTGAAAAGCAGGAGCACAGAGGAGGAGCCTAGGGGCGATGATGAAAAACCAGCAGAATACAATTAAACTTTAGCTAATACTAAAGCAAATGGAATCCTTAGACGCACAACCAGATGGAAACAGAAGCTCCCAAGCATCACTGAATCACATATCACCTTGTAATAAAACTAGTATTTGTACTGTCACATGTTCATTTCTTATTTGGAACTACAAAGTTTAGATCTTAAACAGTTTCAAAGAAGTGTTTCTAGACTACACAGTCAAGTATGTGCCAAAAAGGGCTTGCCAAAACCCAAGATTCATGTTTCTATTAAAATAAACAAACAAACAAAACCAAAACACACAAAAAAACAACAACACACAAAAACCCCAATACAAACCAAAAGTTAAGACTTTGCTACAGTTAGGAGCCAACAGACCAAAAAAACCTCAGAAACCAGAGTTAGAGAAAAATAACTGAAGACAGCCAAATAAAATAGCTCATTAGCTGGATCGCTCAATATTTTACTGGATCCCACTAGGCAGCTAAACCCTATGCTGCTATTTCATCTTTCTTATTTCTGGAGAAGAGAAATTCTCCCAGTGGAAACTTCAGGTAATCAAGGACATGTTAAAATTCTAAGTTATAGTTTTGATGAATCAGTATTTTCAGAAAAAAAATGTTTCATTAGAAAGCTCCCACTTCAGTCCAGTTATAGCTGTTTTTTTAAACACTTTGGGATTTTACAGAGTGAACCAGGGGAAAGACATTATAAAAGGCATTATTATTTATGCATTTTGTATGTTTCTATGACAAGAACAATATTTACATATATCAGAAAGTTATTAAGGTGTTGGGCTGGACTATTTTCAGTAGATTGGCTTAATTATATAGGCTAAACTTGATACTCCTGCTACCTCATATCTAAGTAATTGTTGAATATGAGCCACAGTTCAGTGGAGTTAGGTGTCTACAAATTTAAATCAAGATGAATAGGAGACATTCTTTTTAGCATTTTAGAAATGTACATATGCCAGATGTATCCTGCAGAAACAATGTCTACCTGTGTAATGATGAGAAACCTCCGCACTCTAAAAAGCTTGCAATGTAACAAAAAGAATGGTCATGAGAGCTTACAATCTAACTTAAACAGCATACATGCATACTGTACTATCTAAAACCATATTATAAATTTACAGTAGGAATTACTAAACAAAAGAGAAAGATGACATTTTAAGTGAAATAGTGAAATATGTCACAGGGCAAAAATAATTATTCAAAGTAATTCCAAAGTAAAAAAGAACAATGTAGCTAATTTGGCAACTGGGCTAGCTGAAAAGCACTAATCTTCAGTAGTGTCTTTCCTGCTCCTTAGCAGATGGCTAAGACTGTGTTTGAGCTCCAATACATTAGACTGAAGGCCAAGTGCCCAAAACAACACACCAAATGCTTTTATTTACTAATTTATAGTCTCTGACACACAACTGCCATAGTGCAGATATTAAGTCATCATTGATGTAATCACAGGCAGATGAAAATTTAGAAATGAGCGGCCACAGTTTAGAAAAGACTGAGAGTGAAATACAGGCTTTGTGAAGCTCGTGATGTACATTAATTTAGCTTCGCTGATGCTCTCATCATACAGAGTTCAGTCGCATTTACTACTTACGAAACTGGTCTGATGAATTCAATTACTGAAGGAAGTCTGGTTTTAATTCTTAGAACTACTACTTCTTCCAATTTAAATTGATTAATAATAAAAGTTACGGCATTTCAGAGAAAAAACATATAAATTAACTATAATCTGAAACCCTAGCCCATGGCAATAAGATACAAAGCTCGCCTTCATGTCACTCAGATGCAGCTTTCAAGCATATTCTAGAGGCACTTCTTCTGGATAAATATTTTACTTTATAGATATAAATTACAGTTTATTGTCAGCTGTTTAAAATATCCATGATTTGGTAAGACAAGTCTTACTAACCCCCAGCTGTCTCCCATTTACTTGAATTGGAAAAATACTGGGTACGTTGCTGCCCATGGAGCACAAACACAAGCAACTGAAGTACCCATAATTTGTTGGAGCTTTAGATCACCTTAATTTAGATATTTTTCAAAAGACATAATGTAAAGTAGACTCCACTTAATCGCCACCATGATAAATAACTCTATTGGGAAGATAATATAGTTAGTAGAAGGGTAAATTAGAAGTGAAATGTAAAAGCCATTCTGCATTCATGACACACCCAGTGTGTTTGGAGTTGCTCGAGGGGCTGTGCAGTGAACTACCACTCTATATGGCACATCTGTTCATTACCTTCAGGGGACCTTCTTTAATTGACATTTACACAACTACATAGATACAATTCAAACAAAACTAGAAAGTTTCTTACTTCACTGTGCTGTTGGGTGACAATATGACCACAGCAATCCATGCGGTCTCAACAGGGTATTTAAACACCTTTGCAGGCTTTATCATATGAAAACTGCAATAAGTGAGGATGTTATATATAGTCAGGATGTGTACTTGAGTTATATGCCAAAATAGCAGCAAGAAAGAAATCTCAAGAATAGGGAACTGACAGTGCAGAAAGTGATTATCTTATGTCTCAGCAAGTCTCTAGCAATGTCTAATTATTTGTGATATTTTTTGTGGTTGTTATTTCTACATGTTAAACAGAGACAACATATGGGGTGAATATTGGTTCATGGTACACCATCCGTCAAAGGTATCTGTGGATTGCTAGGTACTATCACCACTAAGCAAAAATTGCAAGCTCAAGAATTGAGAAATACATGGCTTTTCAATATGTTACAGAGCCAAGTATTTTATTCTCCATCAAAACAACATTTAGTATTTCCTTTTGAAGCTTATTTATAACCAAAAAGGCAATTTTGCCCTCTTTGACTTGGTAAAACCTTAATCTGGCTTTCTGGTTCAGAAAATATTCTTCATATCATGATTCTAAATTGTCACAATTCTGTTCTATGACTCTTAGCCTGGGCTGAGCCTCCCCCCTTTTTACAGGGCACAGTGAAGTCCAGACTAGGGGAGAAACAGAAGGCAGTGGTGGCAAGAGAGAAGCAAAGGGAGGAAAATGTGCAAGGAAAGGAGACAGAACTGCAGAAGGTAGAAGTGTGGCTGACAGCTCTAGAATCCCCCAGGATCACAGTCAGCAGTGAAGAGAATTACCTTGCGGAAAAGACACAGCTGGCCAGAAAGATGTCAGCCGCAGGAGGTAAAGAAAAATGCAGGCAAGAGGAGAAACTAGTGAGCCCCTCTGTGGACTGGGGTGCCTTGGGAGTCACACAGCATGGATAAGATGGCAGATGACTTACAAACGTGCACACAGCCCACAAATTAATATAACATTTGATTACCCCTATCAATCCAAAATGGTTTCCTTGGACACCAATCCAAGAGAACACTCAAATTATCTCTTCACTCACTGACAGACGTGGTTCAAGATCAAATACCTTATACCCTCACACCCAAGGGTATTAACCAGTCATTACCTCACATTTCCTTCCCTAATGGGCTCCATTTCATCTCCTTGGGTATTAAGAGCTGCTCCACAGCACATCTACACAAGCAATCTGTAACAGTGCACTTAACCAGCCAGCAGGGGTATTGGATAATGAGCCCATCTGTACCATCCTCCCAACCCTGCCCTTTTGCTCAAGGAGCAATACTTTCAAGGTACCTCCATCTAACCATATTTCTAAGTAGCAAGGAAGGACCCTTGTTGTTAGGGCGCTTCTTGTACAGTATACAAAATGAGATTTCTGCTACTCAGCCAATTAAAAGTATTACACACTTTTTGTGTTGGCAGACAGCCAATAATGAAATATCTATTCACAATAACACCATTACAACAAGAGAATCAGAAGCAAATGAGAATCTTTATTCTTCCCTCTTCCATATTATGTCACAGGACATATCCAATTAGTGCCTAAACCCTTAATAATCCATATGCTTGCACTCAGATTAGAGCAAAAAGATATAATAACAATTTGGTGGAAAACTTCTGAATACAGGCATCCTAGAATAAGAACCTTCTGAGTTCTGCAATGGCTAAAAAAAAATATTTAAAAATGTTCCCCTGATACTGCAACACTTCCTCTTCTCTGTTTCTCCGAATATAAAATGCAGCTCTTTTTCATATAGAAGGAGTAGCTGGAGCTTTACAAAAATTAAATGCTCAGGAGTGAAATATATCTTCTATTCTGGATTGAGACATGGGTCAAGCAGATTTCTGACCAACAGGAAATAGTAACTACAACCATATTTTCACTAACCTCAGCTCTTGCAAAGATCAAAGCCAAGGCTGCCAATCTTAATTTATGTTTAAATGTTTAAAATATTTTCAGGGTCAATCTGGATTTTTTAAGCGGTTGTCACTGAGCAATATCTGAAAATGTCCTACTGTACTAAACTGCGTCAGTATCTTTCCCCGTCAGATACTAGTACAGCAATCCCCTTCATGTCTAATGCTTTGACAGCGATTCAGTTTTAGGTGGCTTATAATGGGCTCTGCCTGAATTCTGCCAGGATTGAATTGTTATTGATTGGTACAAGGCAATGGTGTAGAAGGGTGCATTTCCACAGCTTGTATTTGGATGGGTCAGATCTTTTGACAGCTGATTTTGTTAGAAAACCTGGGGTTATTTTGGGCACTGATTATTACACACTCCTGCATTTTTCCATCACTGCAACCTCAGCTTCTTACTCTTACAAAAGATACAAGTAATTTTCTTTCTAAGGTCTACATAGAGGTTCTTTCATACAAGACAGTGTAATCAGTCTTTCATTGTACAAAACTTTGCTTCATATTACTCTGAAACAGTACATTAGGTGCACAAAAATCAAATATTTCTCTCTTAATTTTTTATCATATTACCCTGCCTGGGCCAAATCCAGGTGTCAGCGAGGCCAGTGGAACTACCCCACAGGAGTAAAACTGAGCCTGTCAATGTTCTGTGAATGCTGCTTTCTCAAAGAAGTTCCTATGTGTCAAAAAAGTCAGGTCAAAAACTCTGAAAAAAATGAGCTTACTCTACAGGCAGAAATACGCTGTTTTTTTGCTTCTTTTCATAATCAGTATCAGAATTGTTCTTATTTGTTTGAGGGACACTAATTTGTTTGGCTCTCACTAATCAAAGTAATACCCAAAAACTTCCATGGATTGCAGAATCTTATGTTTTCTATAAATAAAAACAAAAAGGAGGAAGGAGGGAAAGAAAGGACAAAAAAAAAGCCCAAACTTTCCTCTACTGTTTGTCCAAAAGAATACTGTATTTTATGTGAAATCAAAGCTGTCACAGACAAGTTTTAATGTCAGTCACTGAACTTCAGTTCTGCTGTTGTCAGTCTTGGTGATGTAGAAAACACTAGCAATTATCAAACACAGCCTGCTATATCAGAGGATATAAAGAAGATATAAAGAGATATAAAGAAGGCAGAGGTGCTGAATGCCTTCTTTGCCTCTGTCTTCACTCCTGCAGGGTCTCCCTATGAACCCCAGATTCAGATAGCCCCAGAAGAAGTCAAGATAGAGGAAGAGTCTGACATGGTAGACGAGGATTGGGTTAGGGATCAGTTGAGTAATCTGGACATCCATAAATCAATGGGTCCAGATGGAATGCACCCAAGGGTGCTGAGGGAGCTGGCGGAGGTCATTGCTAGGCCACTCTCCATCATCTTCAGTAAGTCATGGGCAACAGGTGAGGTGCCTGAGGACTGGAGGATAGCAAATGTCACACCAGTCTACAAGAAGGGCAAGAAGGAGGACCCGGGTAACTATAGACCGGTCAGCCTCACCTCCATCCCTGGAAAGGTGATGGAACAACTTGTTCTTGTCACTATCTCCAGGCACATCAAGGACATGGGGGTCATCAAGAGCAGTCAACATGGTTTTATCAAGGGTAAATCATGTTTGACTAACCTCATAGCCTTCTATGAGGAAATTACTAGGTGGATAGATGATGGTGGAGCGGTAGATGTGGTTTATCTTGATTTCAGTAAAGCATTTGACACCGTCTCCCACAGCATCCTTGTAGAAAAGTTGATCAGGTATGGGTTTGGTGATCAGGAAGTGAGGTGGATTAGGAACTGGTTGAAAGGAAGGAGCCAGAGAGTTGTAGTCAATGGGGCAGAATCTGGTTGGAGGTGTGTGACTAGTGGAGTCCCACAGGGGTCGGTACTGGGACCGGTGTTGTTCAACATCTTCATCAACGACCTGGATGAGGGTATAGAATGTACCCTCAGCAAGTTTGCTGATGACACTAAGCTGGGAGGAGTGGCTGACACACCAGAAGGCTGTGCTGCCATTCAGAGAGACTTAGATAGGTTGGAGAGTTGGGCGGGGAGAAACATGATGAAATTCAACAAGGGGAAGTGCAGAGTTTTACATTTGGGGAAGAACAACACCATGTCCCAGTACAGGTTGGGGGCTGAACTGCTGGAGAGTAGTGTAGGTGAAAGAGACCTGGGGGTCCTGGTAGACAGGAGGATGACCATGAGCCAGCAATGTGCCCTTGTGGCCAAGAAGGCCAATGGCATCCTGGGGTGCATTAGAAAGGGTGTGGTTAGTAGGTCAAGAGAGGTTCTCCTCCCCCTCTATTCTGCATTGGTGAGGCGGCATCTGGAGTATTGTGTCCAGTTCTGGGCCCCTCAGTTCAAAAAGGACAGGGAACTGCTCGAAAGAGTCCAGCGCAGAGCTACGAAGATGATTAGGGGAGTGGAACATCTCCCTTATGAGGAAAGGCTGAGGGAGCTGGGTCTCTTTAGCTTGGAGAAAAGGAGACTGAGGGGTGACCTCATCAATGTTTACAAATATGTAAGGGGTGAGTGTCAGGGGGACGGAGTTAGGCTTTTCTCAGTGATGACCAGTGATAGGACAAGGGGTAATGGGTGTAAATTGGAGCATAGGAGGTTCAAGGTGAATATCCGAAAAAAAATTTTTACTGTGAGAGTGACAGAGCACTGGAACAGACTGCCCAGGGAGGTTGTGGAGTCTCCCTCACTGGAGACATTCAAAACCCACCTGGATGAGTTCCTGTGTGATGTACTCTAGGTGACCCTGCTCTGGCAGGGGGGTTGGACTAGATGATCTCTCGAGGTCCCTTCCAGCCCCTAAGATTCTATGATTCTATGATTCTATGATATCAGCTGGGAGTTTTAATCAATCCACTGTACAAAAGTTTAAGAAGGAGAAACAGGTTGCAGGCAATGGATGCTGAGTGTGTTTCCCACCCCAGCACAGCCTAACAGCCTCAGTGAAGCTTCCTTATAACATATTTTTCCCCATCACTGCAGGCTCAGATTCTCAAACCCATTGCAATGGCATGTATGTAAAAGGATACAAAATGATAAAAGGTAACAAAAAATATAACCCATTCTCAAAAACACCTCAGAAGAAATGCGTATTGTATTCAACCAAATCCTTTGATGCAGTGAAGAGAAACACAGATTGATTTTCAGATGAATGGACCCCTTTGAAAATCAGTCCTACTCCCCGTTCCCCTAAGCTCTCTGCCCACAAAGACAGGATGAAAGAGGTTGTGTCCTGGAAGGGCTGCCACAAATAACCTGCACAGCCAGGGAAGAGCAAGACTGAGAAAGAAATCCACTTGCACTGTCCCCAAGCATGAATGGGATGAAGATGTACTTCTCTGTGCTGCTGGGCAAGTCCAACCCTTTCACATTCCATTGCTAAACTTAAAAATGCGAACTATACCAAGTCAACAAAAAATTATGAATTTGACTTCACAAGATGAAATTATATAATTAGTAACATTACACTTATTTTATTACCGTTGCTGTGATTTAAATTGTTAGTGGTTTAAACATCTTAATTTCAAAGTGAATTATATAATTTTTTTTTTGCCTGTTTATCGATTTTTTTTTTATAATTAGCATGCAGTAATTTACTTTATATCTCTCTAGTTTAATTGAGTTAATAATGTCTGCTAGAGAAGCATAATGCCACACTCCCAGCTACTTGGCTGGAAAGCTGGGGGAAGAGCTTTCACTGGACATAAGAATTTCAGCAGGGCAACTTTTTTTCCAGATCTGTAAAGCTAACTTACTGCTGAAAGGACACAGCTGCTTCTGTATTTTTGTGTTTCTGATATTGCCTGTGTGATAGATCATGTTAAAAAATCTATCTTGACATGCCATGATTCTGATGATATTGTTACCACAAACAAAACACTATCTACTGTATCAATAACAGCAAGTCGGAGTAAGGACAGTCTCTATTGAAAAAGAAAACCTTAGCTTTCAGTTAGTGCCTAATAACCAAAATTGTTTCCCTTGAACTCCATCAATACAACCAGTAGAGAACATACATCTCTACTGGGGAGTAGCATTTTATCAACCTTTCAGCTTTTCATGACCCAGCCAGTCTGGAAACGACCCTATCTCATGGGACTCATGACCACATCAAGGAAGGCAGGTTCACCTGGGGGCTGGGCCCTACAGCAACGGGGAACATCTTTGGCATCAGCCAGCAGATAAGGAGCAAGTCTTTTTCAGCTGCTGCATGGCACATCAGCCTCTTCCTCAAATTGAAATCCCATTTGGTGTGTACTACTGGTCAAGAGGTCACATGGAAGCAACTGTGCCTCTGGGACACAGAGTATCTCACATGCAAAAAATAGGATTTGACTGCTCTGATGTCACCTGCATAAAGTTATTATGGACAATCAAATAAATGCTATATATTGGTATAAACTACCTTAATGACAGTGAACCAGCATCTGCTTTTCAGGTTGTGCTATGAAAAATTCTGCTTAAAACCAGCCACCAGGAGTACAATATTTTTACCCACTGAAAAGCCTAAAAGCCTAAATTTTTACTCTCTCTAGAAGGTAAATCCCAAAAATAATAATTATTATTAGCAATCCCTTAAACTGGGGCTGCTACTCACCAGTAATTGAAAGAACTTGTTTTAAAATGGTACATTTGTTAATAGACATGTATCTAATATTGGCTCCCAAATGCTCAGTGTACATACAACTCTTTCCATCTCCAAATTGTGGATATAAAATAACCAACTGGTCTTTATATATCAGAGAGAGGGAAAGTTATGTAAAAATTGCCATTTTTCAGCTGGAATAATGGAGATGGTAGATATAGAAACACAAGAGGAGAACTCTTCATAAAACTGCCTATGACAAAAAAAAAAAAAAAAAAAAAAAAAGCAACATCAAATGTAAAAATACCATATTGCAATGTTAAGTGGGAAACACAGCACTAAAAAATGTTAATGCATGGATGGACCAATTCAATTAATGAAAGTGGAGAAAAAATGAAGATACATGAGATGAAGAAAAAGGTCCTCTTTCATCTCTGTTGTTCCAAGACAGAACCACAGCACCTCAGACAGTTCAAACATCGGGCAATAGATCCATCCTGTACCTACAGCCCATAGCTCTGCTGACTGACTTGCTGGCATGGTTGATTCAGCAGCTGGTGTCTGGCACTGTGCACACACAGAGCAAGCACAAGCACCACCCTAAGACTGCTAGTACAAAAACATAACTACCCATTAAGTGTAGTTAAGGTAGTTCTTTTAGAAGGTGCCTGGTATTAGCATTTTCTGCCTCCAAAACAGTGGTCAGGTATAGAACTAGAGTGTCCAAGAAGAAACAGGTCTCATAGGAAAAAAAGGCAGGGGGGGTGGGGGGGGGCGGTTAGGGGGAGAAGAGGAAAAATAGCCTGTAACAATCTGCAAATGAGGGTACTTAGGACTGAGCAGCTTTAATCTAGACTAATCAATTGTACAAAGGGCCAAGCACAGTTTTACCTCTCAAGGAGCCTTGGCTTGACATGTTTGAAAAACAACATGTCCGTATTCTGAGGTGGGTATTTAACCATTATTTGTAAGTGAATACTTCAGTCCTATATTCTGGCTCCCTGCAATATAAATCTGGACAATTTAACCTTTGAGTGCCACAGCTAGCAGTAAAACTTACTAGATTAGCAAAAGTAATAAACAAGAGCCTCATTAAATCTTCCTCTTCCCTCATTTTTTATCCCTCTAGTGAAGCTCTCTGTCCCGTAACTCCTCTCATTTCCTTAATTCTCTCTTCATCACCGATTTCTTTATCCTTTGATATGATGGAGTCTCCTGCCGTAAGTAAAGATAGAGCTACGCTTTCTAGAGGGCAGAGTATGAAAAGGACAGGAAGGCGTGTTGTTCTTAAAACTGCAAGCAAGACCCAGTAAGACAGATGGCTCATTAATGTACCAGTCTTGCCCTCTCAGCAAGGGGAAAACCACACACTCACTTAACACAGAAGGGTCAGCCTGAGAGGCGCGCGTCCTCTGCTAGCTCAAGTCTGGCTGCTTCTGTTCAAGCTGTCTTCCGTGCTGCTTAGGTTCACCTTTATGTAGCAATGAAATGAAAGATTTTTTAAAAGATATTGGGACAGCTCTTGATGCATACCTTACAGCTTTCTGTCTGGCAAAATCAGAGACTCCTGAGAGCCCCTTGAGATCAGCAAAAAAAACCAACTCAGGATCATGTTTCTTTGCAGACATCATTAACGCAATTAAACAAAAGATAAATAAAGTAATTTACTGCTTGCTAATTACACACACACACAAAAAGTTTAATACAAGCAGGAAACAACAAAAACCTAGTATAATTCACTCTGAAATTAAGATCTTTTTTAAAGCACCCTCGGCTTCTATCAAAGCAAGTAATAAAATAAGTGCATTGTTACTAATTATAGCAGTTCATCTCCTAAAGTCAAATACGTACAACCATGATGACCTTATATATTTTGACAAACCGAACTTGAAAGAACAAACACAGCTCATCAGATCAGTTTCCCCAACAAGGAAACCAGGTCATGACTACAGGCATATAGTTTTCCCTGCTTTTCTGTCTTTGAAGAAGGTGCCAAAAGCACATTGACAAAGTCTGAAAACCACAGATGATCCCAAGAAAGGCTTTGCCACTTTATTTTTCTTATTGTTGTTTGAAAAATGGAAATACAATTCCTTATGCCATGCATTGCCTCATCAGGACCCAATCAACTATTTGCTAATGGAATGTGCACTGCTGCCCCATGGGCTCTCCTTCTGCAGTACCTTAGAAGCAGGTGAATTTCTTCCATACTCTAATACCACCATCTTTTTACACAGCTTTTTTTTTTTTTTTCCTTAAATAATGAGGTTTACTTCCAGTAATCTTTCTGCTGCCTCTGTACTGCAGAGTAGATACTCCAAAGCTACTTCAGCAAGGGTGAGGACATAATGGCAAATTGATCTACCCCTGAAAAGCTAAGGAGTGCATTATGAAGGAAAGCACAGGGAATTCAGGGAGGAGAAAATTTCAGAGACATCTCCCTTCTGAAATTAACTCCTCAATCCCAAACTGCCATGAGGCACTCCAGTATCCCTAGCCCCTCATGACTGCAATGGATTAGTGCCCTGTTTACTACCTCAGACACTGTGTTAATTAGTAACACACATCCTGGTTGACATAATTTAATACCAATGTCTTTCCAGATTTTGTATAACTTTCATACATTCCACTTTCCACAAATTCAACTTTTAATACATTTCAACTGCTGACAAATTAATAGCTGTTATACAGTCTTCAGCAATTATGGCAGTTCAATAAATGTAGCTTTCTAAAAAGGGTGTTTGTTGAGAGGTCTCTATGAAACTGAGGCCTTTAAAAATTGAAATAATCCTTCTAGTTTCTAAGGAGAGATTCTGAAGCTCCAATGAGAAAGGAGAAGAAGGTATCAAAACAGAAGGCATTTGCTTCTCATACCTGTTACTACAGATCCTTTTTCTGTGGATCTGATGTCAAGGGGCAATGCTCCGGATGTCCTCAGTTTAACAGAAACTGTGAAAGTTTCTAGCATTTTGCAGGAAAAGGCTGTCTCTTTCTTCTTGTTTTTTTAGATCAGCTCAGTTTACCAATAAAACCAATCCTGTCTACTTCAGCTATTGCAGATCAGAATCCAGACATCTTGGTAGGATAGTGGATGGGGAAAAAAGAGAAAAATGGAAGTGAACATGCCTTTCTGTAAGGTCACACATATCTTTCCCTCAGTGGATCCCTGCTGAGACCCCCTTTCCTTATTGATTATCTTGCCCAGCAGGAACCTGCAGACTCTCTAGGAGCTAAAGGAATGGGAGCTGCACTTTTTAGCAGTAATAAGTGTCCTTAACAAGGCAATTCTGCCAAAGAGTGTTGAAGGCATCTGTTATTTTGTAAAATACTTACATGGCTGATATATGCAGTGTATCTGAGTGCACTGACTCTTATGGATGTAATGTATCAAAGAAGCAAAATTACCACCCAATAAAACAGGCAGAACTCTTGAGTAATAAGAAAACTGATCTTATTTTACTCTGAGTTAAGGATAGTTTACTTTTTATCTATTAGTGTAGCTTTTGATGTTATAGTGTAATTAAATTTCAACCCAATGTGCCCAACTTCAACAACAAACGATACATATTTCTCTTTCTTCTCTTTGTGTTGAAAATACATCCTGGCTGACTGGAATCACTGTGGCAAGCTGTAAATGATGTATGAAATGAAAAATCCCTGCTCACTGCAAGGAGAGAATATAGACAGGGCTCGGCAATTGCTGCTGGGCTATGCTATTTGCTGAAATATTCAGCTCAAATGGAAATAACACAAGCTTGCCAGTGCTGACACTGGGCAGCAAGTTGCATATATCATTTTTCAATCTTACTCAGGACCAAATGACTAAGTGATTGCTAACATGATAAATTCAGAAAAAAAAAAAAAAAAAAAAAAAAAATTAGTAAAAGATCCTAAACGAACTTGAGTAGTTAGGTTGTGGGGGTTTTTTAAATTTATTTACTCAGTTGACTAATGTTGAACTGTCTCTGTCTCACTAATGCTCACTAATTTTAGAAATTCACAAAGTGACACCAAGAAGGGCTGGCCAGCTGGAAAAACTACTGAACAACAAATGCTTTGACCACTCTGGAAATATTTATAGGCACTATTTAATATATACTCAATTAATGCCATGTTTATTAGGGTGTACTACAATCAGGAGGATTTTTTGAACATATTTGATGACAGTCAGAGGCACAGACCCACCCCATCTTATGATATGGACATAGGAATACTTCTGTGTCTCTGCACAAGTGAAAAATAATTTGCATTCCTACTGTTGATACATCAGAGATAGTTGTGTTAACTCTTGGGACTGAGGCTATGATTTAACAATTTCTGCAGATTAGGGAGCTCCTGCTAATTTCATACACCCCATTTGTTGTCATCCCACAGCTCACTGTTTTCTCCATTTTACCAAGGCAACCAAAACACAGCCATACTGTGAACTGAATCAGGAATCTGATCTGACTTTAAAAAACTCTGTCTACAAAAACAGAAAAGAAGGGAAAGGAGGCAAGGCAGGGCTCATTCTGTCAATAGAGGCATCCAGGGTGGATACCTAAACACCACAAGCAACTGTTTGGAAAACTTGTCAATTACAAACCTAAGACCTGTGAAGGGGAAAGGAAAGGGAAAGGCACAGCAGCTAAAAAGAGGGGTGACTGTGTCTGCAGCAAATCTGTGACTTTAGTCTCCTGTGATGTTTGTAAGCCTGACTGACAAAATGCAGATCATGTAGCACCTATGGGGTTCTTTTTAAAGATTTTTATTCTTGAAGCCCTTCAAAGATCACAAGTTGAAATTTGAGATTTCTTTCTGCCTCTGTGTTCTTCCTTCCCTCTCTTCTATTGAGCCGCCTGCAAAGGTTAGAAACTTGTCTCACTTTCCCTGAAGGCAAACAGCAAAAGGGAACGTCAAAAAAGGCTTTTAAATCCACATACTTTAAAATGTATTAACTGTTAAACTTTGGTTTTGTTCAGACATTTTTTTACATACACATTTTCATGCATTATGGAAGTTTGGAAGTGGAGCTTTACACACTTTATGTTTAACCTTCCAGGCATATTTTTGACTTCTTACCCCCTCTAAGTGAGTGTTAATTCAAACTAGCCAAGAGGGCATGAACTTGAACAGAAGATCTTTTTTCCAATGTTATTTTCTCCAGACCTTTCAAAGATAAGGTTAGATAGATTTGTCTGATCCAAATGTGGTGCAAGCAGTTAATGGCCCTCAAAGCACTAGTATAGCTCCTTGAGGCCAGAGTTGATGAACTGAAGGAGCGGGGAAATACAGGAGTCTCTACAGAAAGACCCAAGCAGTCCTACATCAGAGCTGCCCATTCTTGTCATGCAGCAGGGACCAGATATATGGGGAGCTGTGGGAAAGTTCACTATTTTAAACATATTGAGTGTAACAGAGTGAGAGAAAACTACACTGTAAAATTTACTTAAATCGATTCTAGCCATACAGATATGAGCCAAAATGACAAAAACAAAGATGTTAGAAGGATTGTTGTGTTAATCACCTCTTGATCAGGGAATGAACTCTGACTGCACAAGGTGTTTTACCTAAGGTCTCCTTCCTCATGTGTTTAAACAGTGACCATGCAGCATGGTCTGAAAGTAAGGCTGCTGTGCATTACTGTAGTCTGAGTGTTTTTCCTACACATTATTTATTCTGAGTATTGTTCTAACATCTACAATCCCTAGTCGTGTGGCAGGACCCTACTGAGAAAAGCAGGTCTAATAAAACATCAGTAACAGGCAACTACAGGCCCTTTGTATATAAATTAGATAGCTTGCAGCCTGAAGATGAGCAGAACTCCATCTGTGCACAGCTTTCTGCTTTTGTGTGTGACCAGGTGCTTAACACCTGAGCCATCACTTGCTGCCTTCCTGCAGCAGGGAGAGCCAGCTGGGAGCTCCCATTGTGACTTCAGTGTAACTTACCAGGAAGATCTAAAAACTGGGATGCAGCTCCTGTGACTAACAAATTTGGACAAGTGAATGCTCTGAAAGGCTAGGGAAGTTTAAAAGGGGATTTTTTAACTTACTATGGGGACATTACAGCCTTTATTCACAGCCAGCAGAAAGAGAAAAAAAAAAAAAAGACACCACAAGACGGACCGAAAGAAAACTAATATTAAATATGCATACTGAAAGAACAAGATATTAAAATAAAATTAAAGGAAATTATTTCATTCTAAGAATCAAGAAAATAAGGAAGATAATGCATTAGAAGAATAGAAAATAAATCATACAATCATAGAATGGTTTGGGTTGGACCTTAAAGATCATCTAGATTGAACCCACCCTGCATGGATAGGGACACCTTCCACTAGATCAAGCTGCTCAGAGCCCCATCCAACCTGGTCTTGAACACTTCCAGGGATGGGGCAGCCACAGTTTCTCAGGGCAAACTTTGGCAGTGTTATCACCACCCTCAGACTGAAGAATTTCTTCCTAATGTCTAACCTAAATCTCCTCTACTCCAGTTTTAATCCATTACCCCTCATACTCTCACTGCAAATCATAGTAAAAAGTCCCTCCCCAGCTTTCCTGTAGGCCCCCTTCAGGCACTGGAAGGCTGCTAAGAGGTCTCCATGGGCACAAGAAACGGAAAAAAGCTAAGTGTATAAAAATGCAGCAATGTCATTGTGGTGCTGCACTTCCCTTGGCACAACATTTCCATCCCAAGTGTCCCTGGAGCTCTAGGATTTGTCATTTTCTGAAACTTAACCGTTACCCTAATGGTGTCCTGCAGCTGAGGCTGAGATACCCAGCACCACGGGTGGCCTAGATGAGAAAGGTATGGGAGGAACAATGATGACTTTGCAGTGCCGTCCTGCCTTTGGCATGTCATTTCCATCCCAAGTGTCCCTGGAGCTCTAGGCTTTGAGTTTCTCTGAACACTAACCCCGTTGACAGCCTGAAGCTGAGGCTGAGGTCCCCAGCACCATGGGTGGCCTGGATGAGAAAGTTGTGGATGGAGCAATTCAGTGGGAGACTTGCACTGAGGCAATCTCTGGCCCAACTACTTCTCTCTCCAGAGCAACTGAAGCAGCTGCACCTAGCGTGTCAATGGTAAAGAGCTGTGTCAGGGGCTGTGAGCTGTTTCTCCTTTTCTTTATCCCGCAAGAACAGACATTTGGCAACGCAAACCCTTGCAGTTCTCTAAGGAGACCACCTTGAGAGGAAAGATACCCCAGTGGCTTCATGAACCACTTTGAATCTCCTCCCTCCCTGGGAATAAGAGCTCTCCAAAGTTTGCAACTTAGACTTTGATCTAACTTATAAAAAAATAAGATAATATTTGTTGTAAAACACAGAAGAAATGTATGACCTAGTCTCAAGATCAGACTGTTAGCTATAGTACTGGATACAAAAGGTCACAAGTAAAATCCAATTTTAGTCTAATCTTGCTTCAATTAAAGTTTTCTATTTACCCATGGAATACTTATCTAATTGCTTACTCTCTTTACATGTGACTTCAAGATGTATTTGACACATTGGAGACTGGAGACAAAGGTTAAGCTGAACAAACATAACCTGTCTCCTGAATGCCACTACCAGTGATCAGTAATTTTATCTCACCTGGCCCAAGAGTATGTTCATTTGGAATTCTAGTCTGAG
>NW_009970724.1:5506123-5555346 GCF_000747805.2 Chaetura pelagica
TAACCTCCACTCTGTTACACCTATCAGACAAAAATATGTGGGCTCTCAAAAACCTGTTAGTGGATATTTCCTGCTCATTTAGGGTGTAAAATATTTATATGTGGCTGATCTGTTCATTATGTATAGGTTCTTGATTCATACATATAAATATAATGAATTGGTGATACATACTTTTTGTTTGGTTCATGACTTACTTCACTGGCTTTCTGCACAGATTGACATGTAACCATTATTTCTCGAGTGCAGGGCCAATGTGTTCTGCAGCAAGTCCCACATTTCTGGTCCTCACATTCCTCATAGGTTTCCTACCTATAGGACTTGGGATGGTGCATGCCTGCTCCAGATATGTTGCTCAAACACAGGCTCTGCACTTGGGAATAAGAACATCATCTCAGAAAGCCATATCCATGCGGTTGGTTACAGGAGGAAACATCTATCAAGTGCAGTAGCACATGGAGACAACTTAATCTTCATGCAGATATCCTAAGGGAACTTCACAATGAGATGGCTGAGCTGAATACAAAAAAAGTTATCAACCTAAAATTATCTACTACTGCAGGGGACTTGAGGTCATTGTTAATTTGTGTTTATCCTTCAGAAAAGTATTGGGGTGATTCTGGAAACCAGGCACTAGCACAGTTTTGGGTTTTAAAAAAAAAAAGCGTTGAAACAAATGCAATAAGAATAAATTACACATGTTAGGGACAAACAAGCACAGCTTCTATATAAAGGAAGATGTGTCACTGTCATCTATTTAGCACTTTAGGGACTGTAAACAAAACTGAAGGAGGAAGAAACAACCAATATTTATATGGGCTTCTAAAGCCTTTGACAGAAGAAACTAGATCTTGAAGTCAAACAATGTCATGGATTAGATACGGACTTGAAGTGAAGAAAGTATAAATAAAGGAACAGTTTTCAATTTAACAGCAAGATGGGATTGAAACTTACTTGTTGCTCTGTTTGTGGTTTTCTTAATTTATCTTGTAAAGTCTTCAACTGTAGGAATATTCTCCTAAAGCACCTGACTAACAAGACCTCCCTCTTGACTGGAATTTTATATGTTCACATGAGTGAAATATAGGTAACTAACCTAAGATTTTATAGTTACTGAATTTTCATGCTGGCAAGGAGAAATCTCCTCTATATATGGAAGTCACCTTCCTCTTTTTGAAAGTACAGCAATGATCCATCCCTCTTAAAAGTAGGGGCAGAGGGGAGCAGATGGAAAGTGTAAGAAGTTCTGCCAGTCATGAACTCAATGAATATTAGAAAAGGAGTTTCCAAGTTGATTCTAAGTCCTGGACATTAGAGGGAAGACAAATGACTAGGTAAGACCAATGTTAGAGACATGAGAGTTTGCCTGAATTTTTTTTTTTAGACTGTTTTGCTAATCTGATGATTTTTAGTTCTTCAGATTGTCCTAGCTGTCTCTTTACACATATACTGGCCAAAGCACTTTGTGAATAAGAAAGTCATGGATACTTCTATGAGGAAAGAACAGAAATAGAAAGTCTTCCTCCTTGATGTTGAAAGCGTTATCATTTTAAAATATGAACCATGAGAATGGAGTGATAAAAAGCTATATGTCAGTACTATGGTCTCTTATATTAGGCCATTTATGACAATTCTTTTCTTCAGTCTTTTCAGCTTTACCATATTTCAATTAATTTACATAAATAATAAAAACTTAAACTACCTAGAAGGTTCCCCAAAAAATCCAAGACACTGGTGCTGAAACATAAGAAGTCATCCTAAGCTGAGTAGTCTTCTGTGTCTCAAGAAGAGCACACAGAAAAGGTACTCACTGCATAGAAAGAGCAGGGGAAGAAGAGCTGTACCAAAACTGCAAAGGCAAATGAAAAGTAAACAACAGTAAGCAGCAGTAATTGTGAGCTGAATGAAGAAGATAAGTTATAGGGGTGCCTCCACTACTGTTACCATTAATGCGGCAAAGGGAAGATACATCTTGGATCTTTTACTATATGAAACTATTTGATCAGCATGTGTGAAACATTCACACCAGCCATATAGCTGTGTTGCACTCCGCAGCAATACTTACTGCTGTACAAGACAAGTTTAAAACAGTCAGGAGTATATTTTGCTTCCCTGTTTATGCAACATCAAACATTTCCTTACAGCACTGTTTCTCATGCAATGAGCCAACCTGTGAGACAGACTAAGACCGTTCTCCCAAAATAGGCAAAATATGGACAAACTGGCAAGTTGTTTTCTACATTCAAATTTTGCCTTGTTATGTCCCTCAGCAATTCATAGTAACTTTTGAAAATAAACTAACTGTTCTTTACACCTCTGGGTTTAACAAAGATAACATATCAGAGCTTCATGACCAAATTAACGTAAGGTCTATCCCCTTCCCTAAGGGCGCTTCCCTGGTGGTGTTATTGCTGCTAGTATTGCAAGTGTAGTGTGGAATGGCCAATTCACACATGTGCCATGTTTTGCACATTGCCTGAACCTGCTGGAACACAATTTTCTTAAGAATGATGAGAGTAATAAACATCTTCTGGCAGAGGCTTGCAAACTCTGCACACATTTTACTCACGCAGTAATGGCCCATAAAACTCTTAGAGAACTGCAGGAGAAAAGCAATGTACATAGACATGCATAAATTAAAAGAAGAAATGTGAACTTGGTGGAATGCTACTCTTTTAGACATTTAGAAAAGACACAAATAGCAGGAGAAAACTACATACATCCTCAATAGCATGCACAATAGTCCAAAAAATTAGCGTACTAGTTACTAAAACCAGATTTTATGGGAGAGCTTTCAGTGATCCAGTCACCTCAACTGGATCCTAGGTTTGAGTCCTCCAGTGTTGCAACAGCAATTTTACAGGCAGAGAGTCTTAAAACTTATCCTCTCCTATTAGCCCATTACATGGATTACTTGTGGTTTCACTGGATGACCAGTAGAGAGGATCCGCAGGATTTACTCTGCTTCACAACCCAAGTCTAAACCTTACTGAAATGGTTTCAGATTTTTTATAGCCTTTTGAGAAATTCAGAACTAATTTGCAATTTTTCTGGAAAACCAGTTTGATGCCAGTTAAAACTTTCCAGTTGTCTTCTCACTAGCATAGAAAGTAATCAGAAATGTTAGAGATCACAACTAACTCTTCTCTACAGCTGCTGAATGTTTCGTGTACCAACTGTGATGACAGCATGAACAGTCCAACCCCACAGTATTCCCGTTGTAGTTTTGGCCCTCTCATTTGACTTGCTTTTGGAAGAGCTACAGCTAAACTGTCATGTTTTTTCCAGAAACACAGGTAATAGGTATTGCTGTCATGCAAAGCTAAATTTCTGGGATAAGGAGATATCTGACAGAATTACATTACTGACATGAAGCTGGATTTCCTCCAAACCAATGTCCAGTCAGAGGGATAATAAAATTCCTGAGGATTTTCTAAAGCTGAGAGATTAAATTCAACTTTTATGCAAGAAGAATTCCACCAGCAAATCAGGAAGGTCTTGGTAACCTGTGTGCAAAACACAAGCAAGAGTGGGGAAAATACTTCAATTTTTTATTTTTCTAAATGAAAACTGATCACCTCTCTCAGTTATTCAGATTACCTACTTACACTGTCAGTACAGCACGGCAAGTTTTTGCTTACCAAGGAATCAATTTGAAGCCTGAAATTGTAAAGTAATTGACATTCTGCATGCTGCTGCTGCTTCAAAGAGTCTTGGGGACTGCAGCTCCCGGTGTTGCCAGCAGCATGTGGCAAGCATTTCCTGCATTTACGGAGAAGATCTTAGCATGCAGAGAAAATACTGACTGGATTATTACTAAGGTAACTGGTATAAAAAGCACAGTTTTACCATGAGGTTAATGAAAGTAGAGTTTTAACTGCACAGAAAAACAGAAGTTAGTTGTTTGGTTTTTTTCTTCTCATTCTATGAATTTAGCTTGGATCATGGAAGTAACATTTGCACTTAAACAGGATGAGCTCTGAATACAAAATGGTAATCACAAGGGAGGAGAAAAAAGGAGGAAAACAAATTTCTGATACTGAAACAAGTGCAATCAACAGGGCTTAATCAAACAACAGGGTGCTCCTCATTCTCCTGTTCTGTTAGAGACAAGGTGTTCAGCAACGGCCTCCCTTCATTGTTTCTGAACAGCTTTTAGTTCTTGCTGTCTCTGACAGAGTTTCGTTTTGAGAGTTGTTATCTAGTAGTGATTAGCAACAGGTCAGGTAAGTGACTAATTCCTGGTGCAGAAACAAGCTGTGTCTTCTTCATTGAAAAGTTGAGTAAGACACAAAAAAGCTTTTTGTATTTTGCCTTGTTCCTCTTTTAATGTGCACTATGTTGAAGTTCTGTACCAAGTTTCACACCAAGTACTGCAAGAGGGAGGAACTCTGACATGCATCCATTTTCAAAAGTTCCTCCAGCTGCCCAGTGGCATTTGTGTCACACTCTCATATGAACTGTCAACTATCAACAAAATCTTGATATTTCATTGTACTTTTGCTGCAACTTGCTATGTCTGGTTTTAATTTATTTATTTGCTCTTTCTCTTGCAATTAAATTGAGGGCTATGCCACATAGTAGAGGTGAAAGAATGCATTCCTGTTAGATACTACAGTGACCCTGAAAAATTGGCTCTTTCATGCTCTTATGAATTCCTGATCATGTCTTTTATTTCTGTTCTACATAATACAGCATTTTAAGAAGTTCAGTTATTACAGCTATGAAATATATTCTTTAGATCTATAAAACGTATGGGTAGAATGTTTTTCAGGGTTCTTTTCAATATTATTCTTAGAGAGAAATCAGATTAACATATGCTTTTTTTGAAGTCCAATGTATCTTCTCTTAATGTCTCCTGAAGTGTTTGGTTTGTCTTGGTTCAAGACGGTATTACAAAGAAGTAATTAGACTTGAAAGAACTGCAACACCTTTGCAATCATTCCAACAACTCAGATCCACTTTTAATCAGTACTTTGACTTCAAGAACATTATTTCATTATGCCAATTACTATGCCCCTTCTTTACTGAGATATTCTATAATCTTAGAAATGATAAAATAATCTCAGACAGTCAACATTTTCCCAGGGATAAGGCTTCTCTTGCACTTTTCCAAAGTTTTATCTTTTTATTGCATCTTTAAAAAAAATCAAAGAGAAACAAAACAAAAAAACTATTAGAAACCAATATCAGATGAAAAGTAGAAATACTGTCAAGAGTCCTCTAGAGAACCTAGTTTATCTTCTATGGGACAGAACAGCTCTGTAGTTTATGAGCTTTGCAGGTTAAGAAATAATTTCCTCAGCATCTTCGGTGTCTTATCCTTCAAGAACACAATTATTTCAGAGGTATTGTGATAAGCAGTGCCATACACAGGAGGTTCCCAAGAATATATCTATGATCAAAAGTTATCTAATGGTAAAAAAAAAACAAAACAAAAAAACCATGTTTTGAGATATAGACGAGATAATCAGCTATGTATGACAAAAAAATCTACCTGATAATTAAGTACAGTATCACCATAAAGAACCAACAGACTGACAATGAGAAGAAAGGTAAACCCCTCACTTGTTCAGCATGTATTCCACTATGGTTTTTTGCTACTGTTATCATTTAATAACAAAACAAAAAAAACATGTTTTGAGATATAGACGAGATAATCAGCTATGTATGACAAAAAAATCTACCTGATAATTAAGTACAGTATCACCATAAAGAACCAACAGACTGACAATGAGAAGAAAGGTAAACCCCTCACTTGTTCAGCATGTATTCCACTATGGTTTTTTGCTACTGTTATCATTTAATAATAATAATCACCATATTAACTATATACAGAGAGACTGTTCTGAACTTTAGGAAAAGTGGTTTATTTTGGTTCTCATGCTCTGAGCTTCTCAGTTTCTTTGCCTTCCTACTCTGAAATATTCTGTCTCTGAGTCTCATACTCCATTTTGTAACAAGAAAGTTCTGTCTTACAGAATTTCCAAAAGAAAAACATATATTATTTACATCTGCAGCAACCATAAGAAAATACCTTTTTTTTTTTTTTTTTTCCTCCCAGTATCTTTTTCTTCAGTATTTTCAGTGTAAAGTTTCATGAATAAGAACACATTATAAAAAAGACCCCTACCAGGAAATACCACAAGAAAGCAGGAAGATCTTTTCATGTTAACTAACTGTTAAGCATGTTTATTCAGAAAAAGAAAAAGGCCACAGGAATGCTTTTTGTTGTGGGATTCATTAAGAACAAAGGCATAAGCCAGTCTCTCAGGCAGCCCATTTTGACAGATTTGAAACCCATGCAGTGTCATTAACCCTGGCTCTTGTGATTTTACCCATTGCAGTAATACATAGTGCGGTTAAAGACATCCATCAAAATGATGATATGTTTAAAACTGGATCACAATTCCTTTAGATTAAGAGGTTCCTTTATCTTGTCAAGAGTTCCAAAGTACAAAATTAGAAGTACTACTGCAAGTGGATTTGTTCTGAAGTACTCTTAAATATGCACTTTAATTGATATTCCTACTTTATCTAATCATTACCAGAATTACTGAATCTCAACACACTTGAGAATGTTAAGAAGCCTTGTGGTGACAAACCTAGGTAAGGTTTCACCTAAGTCAGAAAGCTTGTCAAAGGGTACTATTTTTGACCATTAGTTTAACTACAGGGCAGATCAAGTATTTTAATCTTTACAAATTTGCATGTCTAAAATAAACATGATAAAAGAACACTCAGATAGGCAGAGGTTAACTGCGTAGTAAAAGGGTCTGTTAGCAATTTCTACAGAGCTACTGAAACAGTAATACTTTGAATCCATACTCATAAACATTATATTAAAATTGTCTAGCTACTGATTGAACACTAAACTCAAGTAGGCTACAAATTAAATATACAGGTGTCAAAAGAATAAAAAGTAGTATTGAATAACCCAACATACTATTGCTTTGTTCAACAGCAGCCAAGTTGAACTTGAAACCTTTGGCTGCCCTAACCTATGTGACATCACTGAAGTTATGCCAGTGGCTATGTAGGATCAAGCCCTTAACACTGTAAAATGGTAACTTCATCTCACAAAACAATAAACATTGCCTCCTCAGAATTGTAGGGAAGGAGAATATTGGATCTCTGGTATGTGTATGATATAGATAGGCCAATGCTCACATGGCCTAAATTCCTTTTAAGTCTACAATTTCCCATGGGCTCAGCACCTTTTAAGGTCTAGATATGAGGCAATAGGTAATGTAAGGCAGGGGGATAAAGTAAAATATAAACTGTGTGCAGTACTATTGAAAACAGGTGATATTATCTTCTTTTCACCTGTGTAATAGAAATATTTTCTATAGCTTGTTGTTTGACATTAATGGATAACATGTATGAGAAAGCCCACTCCATCTGCTTGAGAGTTTTCTTATTATACATCCCAGAGGTAAGAACTGAAAGCTCCAGCATTTACTCATTATGCTTGCAGTGACTGGAGCATGGGAAAGTGTGAAATATAGATTGAAGAACAGACTTTCGATAAAGAGATAGACTGAATCTAAAATACAATATGGCCTAATTCTAATACTGTTGAGTAAAAGATTTTTCTTGCCATGAGACAAATAAACAGAACTATATAGAAGCACAAAACCAGCCCATTTTGAAACATGTCAAGTGTTTTTTTAAGCTTCCAAACCCTGTAGATTTCAAAAGATGCCTCAGGAAAAATCAAATTTGCCACACATGATTTTTTGCATAGTAACTTTGCAAGTTGTTGGTTTTTTGTAAATTGAGATGCTTTTCTCAGAACACAATTGCTTCAGTGTTATGCCTGTATACTGAGAGATATAAATTATGCCATTACCCTGAGAGATTCAGAGAATACTTTAATGTTCTTCTGGAAAGGACCACCCTAGGTCTTTATGAGAACTATTTATTGTAAACAGGTAGCATGGTTTAGTTTTGTCTTCTTTTGTAAAACATTAATGAGTAGGTTCTTGTTTAAAAATAAATTATTAATTATTTGCAATCATTTGCTGAATAAATACCCTGATCTCAGACCATACTAATGAACATTTGCTTCCATACTTGCTCCTTGTTATTCTGGTCTACCTAGACAAATTTACAAAATAGGACACATTCTGAAAAACCCAAATCTGTGACAGCTTGGTTTTGCTTAGAAACCAGACTGGAAAGTAAGAATGTTATGAGAGAAGCAGTCAATAGAGGTTTTCTATCTGGTGCAGAAATACACCTTTTCCTCTGTGAAAGTCAGGATTGAAGGGAGGTAAAACACTTTCAGCAGCAGATCACACTTCAGTCCCTGAGGAAAACAACTTCAGTGAGACCGGGACACTGCAGAGACCACAAAGAAATTTGTGGCATTTCTGTCTGTATAAGTGAAATGGAATTTGAATGGGTCCAAGAACAGAATTAAAACATAATCACAAAAAAAATTAAATTAATGTATGAGTATTCAATCAAGTCCCATAAAAATGAAACAGCATCAGCTCCCAGCTTCTCTCTGGCAAATCACTTCATAGAATCATAGAATCATAGAATCATAGAATCTTAGGGGTTGGAAGGGACCTTGAAAGATCATCTGGTCCAACCCCTCTGCCAGAGCAGGGTCACCTAGAGTACATCACACAGGAATGCATCCAGGTGGGTTTTGAATGTCTCCAGTGAAGGAGACTCCACAACCTCCCTGGGCAGCCTGTTCCAGGGCTCTGTCACTCTCACAGTAAAAATTTTTTTTGGATATTCACCTTGAACCTCCTATGCTCCAATTTACACCCATTACCCCTTGTCCTATCACTGGTCATCACTGAGAAAAGCCTAACTCCGTCCCCCTGACACTCACCCCTTACATATTTGTAAACATTGATGAGGTCACCCCTCAGTCTCCTTTTCTCCAAGCTAAAGAGACCCAGCTCCCTCAGCCTTTCCTCATAAGGGAGATGTTCCACTCCCTTAATCATCTTCGTAGCTCTGCGCTGGACTCTTTCAAGCAGTTCCCTGTCCTTCTTGAACTGAGGGGCCCAGAACTGGACACAATACTCCAGATGCCGCCTCACCAATGCAGAATAGAGGGGGAGGAGAACCTCTCTTGACCTACTAACCACACCCTTTCTAATGCACCCCAGGATGCCATTGGCCTTCTTGGCCACAAGGGCACATTGCTGGCTCATGGTCATCCTCCTGTCTACCAGGACCCCCAGGTCTCTTTCACCTACACTACTCTCCAGCAGTTCAGCCCCCAACCTGTACTGGGACATGGTGTTGTTCTTCCCCAAATGTAAAACTCTGCACTTCCCCTTGTTGAATTTCATCATGTTTCTCCCCGCCCAATTCTCCAACCTATCTAAGTCTCTCTGAATGGCAGCACAGCCTTCTGGTGTGCCAGCCACTCCTCCCAGCTTAGTGTCATCAGCAAACTTGCTGAGGGTACATTCTATACCCTCATCCAGGTCGTTGATGAAGATGTTGAACAACACCGGTCCCAGCACCGACCCTTGTGGGACTCCACTAGTAACACACCTCCAACCAGATTCTACCCCATTGACTACAACTCTCTGACTCCTTCCTTTCAACCAGTTCCTAATCCACCTCACTTCCTGGTCACCAAACCCATACCTGATCAACTTATCCACAAGGATGCTGTGGGAGACGGTGTCAAATGCTTTACTGAAATCAAGATAAACCACATCTACCGCTCTACCATCATCTATCCACCTAGTAATTTCCTCATAGAAGGCTATGAGGTTAGTCAAACATGATTTACCCTTGATAAAACCATGTTGACTGCTCTTGATGACCCCCATGTCCTTGATGTGCCTGGAGATAGTCACAAGAACAAGTTGTTCCATCACCTTTCCAGGGATGGAGGTGAGGCTGACCGGTCTATAGTTACCCGGGTCCTCCTTCTTGCCCTTCTTGTAGACTGGAGTGACATTTGCTATCCTCCAGTCCTCAGGCACCTCACCTGTTGCCCATGATTTACTGAAGATGATGGAGAGTGGCCTAGCAATGACCTCCGCCAGCTCCCTCAGCACCCTTGGGTGCATTCCATCTGGACCCATTGATTTATGGATGTCCAGATTACTCAACTGATCCCTAACCCAATCCTCATCTACCATGTCAAACTCTTCCTCTATCTTGACTTCTTCTGGGGCTATATGAATCTGGGGCTCATAGGGAGACCCTGCAGGAGTGAAGACAGAGGCAAAGAAGGGCTATATGAATCTGGGGCTCATGGGGAAATCCTGCAGGAGTAAAGACAGAGGCAAAGAAGGCATTCAGCACCACTGCCTTCTTTATATCCTCTGTCACCAGGGCTCCCACCTCATTCCTCAGTGGGCCAATATAGCCTCTAGTGCTAGTTTTGCTAGCTATGTATTTGAAAAAGCCCTTTCTGTTATCCTTAACCTGACTTGCAAGGTTAAGTTCCAAGGAGGCCTTAGCTTTCCTAATTGCCTCCCTACATCCTCTGACAACAGTCCTATATTCCTCCCAAGTGACCAGCCCCTCCTTCCATGATCTGTAGATTTTCCTTTTCCACTTAAGTTTGCCCAGTAGTTCCTTCTTTAACCATGCAGGTCTCCTAGCACCCTTACTAGATTTCCTAACCATTGGGACACTCTGATCCTGTGCTTGCAAGAAGTGGTCCTTGAATGTTGACCAGCTATCTTGAGCTCCTTTATTTTCTAGCAGATTTCCCTTAACAGTTGATTGAGGAGACCAAAGTTTGCCCTGTGGAAGTCCAGGGTTCTGGTCCTGCTGGGTATTTTGTTCCTTCCACACAGGATCCTGAACTCCACCATCTCATGATCACTGCAGCCTAGGCTGCCATTGACCACCACTGCTTCAACAAGGCCCTCCTTGTTGGTGAGTACAAGATCCAATTTAGTGTGAAGACAACAGCCTGAAGTAGCTTAATGAATGTGAGCTGTCCTACTAGCAAATCACAAAAACACTACACAATCTAGTTATGAATAATGCCTTCCAATTCACAACAGAAAAGGTGTACTCCCTAACAAAAAAGACAGTATCTTATTCTTTAAATACTTTGATTACTAAAAAAAAAAAAAAGTGTCCTTACTCTGTACTGTAGCTATTAAAGTCTTTAAGTATTTGACTGTGTTGCTTCTCGTGTCTATGTGATGCTTCCTTAATTTGTCACATTCAGTTTATTTTAAACATTATTTCTATTTTACACACTACTTCTATGACAGTACATATTTCTAAGTCCTGGCTGAGCTGGTTAAAGCATTAGCAGGTGATTGATTCCCAACATCATGGGACTCACTCTAAATACATTTGGTATTTAAATAGGAACTAGCCATTGACTCTGTAATCCCTTGTGCCACACTTGTCCTGCAAAAGGATAATGACAAAAGGCTAGTACAGTATTTGTCAGGATACCCTCGCCATCTCCTCTGTCCCCACAGGCAGTGACTGTAAATGTCTGTGACTTCAGGCGACTTGGTGTTGTGATATTACTGTGCACATTTCCAGAGGGAGCTCTGGGAAAAGACATTTGCATTCACGTTAAGACAGAAAATTCAGCTGCCTTCCACAGACACAGACTGCCCCAGACAAATGGACTGATTGATACATAGAAAGAAAGCTGAAGGACATAGACATATTGCAGTATGTTTGGCCACAGATTAAGGCCATTTTCACAAGGGATTGAACAAAACTATAACTGAAATAAGAAATACATGTGCTGAGGCTTCATTGCTCAGGCAAATGCAGTGATTCTGTGTTTCAAAACTTGCCAAATACATAAGCTTTTTTTTTTTTTTTTAAATTATTAAATCTCATAAAGAAGAATTTAAATGTGAGGTTATAGACTAATGATCTTGATCCTGATGAAGTTCTGGGTTACTTGAGGTTAAGGACAGCCAACTTCTAGAGGGACAGGCAACATTCTCTTCCCCTCCAGAGAGCAGTTTGGTAGCCGAACCAATACAACATCAGGACATATCTGACTTTGCAAGGCTCAGGCATGTGGATCAAATCAAGGGTCTTGGAACTGTCCTGCTCAGGGTCAGAGGCAGAGGGGGGCTCAGCACTGCAGGATGCAGGGAGCTAGCCCAAGGACAGCACTGCCCACATGGCAAATCCAAGTGGGTATGTACACACACACACAAAGCTTTGATGTATCAGAAGGCATTCCTAAAAAAGCATCACAGAAAAGGTACATGCTCACCACCCAAGGAACAGCTAACTTTCTGGTCCAGAGTCTAAATCACTGTTACTCTCTACATTTGCTTACCCCCAGCTTCTTCTCCTTTGTGCACCACCTGCTATTTATTTCCTTACCTGGGCACTTTATAACCTCTGCCACGCACTTTGCTGTATGATTTTGTCCTGGTTTGAGCCAGGATGAAGCCAATTTTTCTTTTTACTGATTTTTTTTTTTCCTTCAGTAAGCTTTCTTGTAGCTAGCAACAGTGTGTTCTGCTAGGCTGATAAGACAGTGGAATGTTTTTCTAACTACTGAGGCTTCAAGGCTGCACCTGCACTCTGCCAGCTCAGACACTATGGGGAGATCTGTGACCCCCCCCGTAGGAGGCTGAGTTAGATGGACAGCAAAATTGGCCAAAGATATTCCATTCCATATATCTACGTAAGCTCAGAGGAAGGTCAGAGATCACAGGAGACAACTTCCTTCCTTCTTCTTCTCCCCTTCTCTTCGGTCCATGGCCGGCGTCCAGGGAGGACTCTGTTCATCCATCACCGTCGATCCTCAGCCTTGATCTCTTGTGACCCCCATAACTCTCTGCTTTCTCCAGCAGCAGCTCCGGGATTCCTCGGGACTCTTCCCAGTTCAGGGAAGTGCTGTGGGAGTTGCTGGGGTGGGGGGAGGCGAGAGGCTTTTTGCCTACACCTGAATATATCTGTATATAATTGTATATATTTTCTTGTATCATTCATTAGTGTTTTAATTAAAGCTGTGTAGTTTAGTTTTCAATCCAGCCAAGTCTCTCTCTTTTTCTCTCTCTCCTTCCCTACCTGGGTTGGGGGGAGGGGGGATTGAGAGCATTGTTGTCGGACCTGAGTCAAACTGTGACAGATTTACAGGAGTAAAGTATACACTCCTAGTGTAAACTCCAGTGTCTTCTATCCTACTTCAATCACCTGTAACTGACCAGCCTCTCAACATTTTGGGGTGAGCCTTATTGCTGTTATCACTTACCTGTCACTCAAACACAGCTTTCTTGCCTATCTGGACACACAGCTCCTGGCCTGTGCTGCTCCTTTTCAACATAAAACCTGTATTACAGACACAACTGGCAGTTGTTTTCTCCCTTGCAGTGAAATGCTTGGATCTGTCCATCTTACTGGTATACCTTTTCAGCATTTCTAAATTAATATGAACTACAACTGCATAAATCTCTTCTTCAAAGTATTACATTTACTCACAGAGCTGGGCTGTTATAGCAATACTACCACTGTATGAAAGCAAGGCCTAAATATGGTAATTTTACAATATCAATGACATTTCAATAAACTAAACACTTTATTGATATTGAAAAACCACCCCACAAGAACCAGCTGAGAAATGACAGAAATAAACCAAACACATAGAGGCATCTTGAAGCATGCACCCACGCACCCAAACACCCTCCTAGTACCCCACTGTGCAAAAATACCAGTGTTAGAACAGCACAACCGTACTCAGTCTTGATCCTGTAAACACTTAGAAACATTTATATTTTACATGTAAAAAGATGAAGGAAAAAATCCATCTTGTTAAAGATGCAAACATATAAAACCAGTAATGATTTTCATGACCATCTGATATTTGTTTGTTATTAAGAATCATACAAATATCTGCCTTGAATTATGACTCACTGTTTTCCAAAATTCCATTTTATTTCCCTACAGAACAGAAAGGTTGATGAGAAATTGCTTAAAAGACCATCTCCCTCAGTAACCAGTTCCAGACAGCTTGTATGACATTTCCCTGGGAATGCAGAGGAAAAAACTGTAAAAGAGAGTAAATTCACTTGGGGCCTCTCTCCAAGCTATAAGCAAATGAATCTCTGTTTGTGGTTCTGCTTTAGGCTTGAAATATGGTAAAGTTGTGGGATTAGCAGAAATCAGACATTCCTGTCTCAGAAATGAAAACTTGACTTAAGTATATTCAGAAGAAAAAGAAGAGACAAGTAGAAAAAGTTTTGAAAAAATACCATTCTGTAATTTAAATGTCTGGTGTGGGTCTAAATTTACAGTTCTGGTCATTTTCAAAGAATGTCAGCATGGGTATTTACCATGGGCACATCTGCATAAGATTATACACAGACAGAACATCTTAACTAGAAAAAAATAAGTGCTATTATCATCCTGATTTTTGTTCTGTATTAAATGAATGTAACAAAATACTGGTGAAAGCTTAATAAATACGCACGCTTTTGATACAAAAGAAAAAAAATAATTTCAGAGTTAACACAGTAACACAAGTCTGTGGAAGAATAAAATATTGCTTTGGAGACTGTTTTCTGAAGAACAATCAGCAAGTCATTACTTTTAAACCTCCAGAAAGTACTGTTAATACTCTATACAGCTGAACACTGAATGCCATAAATGACACTACAGAGAACAAAGAGTAGCATAAAAAGTCAGCATTTGCCAATTAGTCAGTCTACATAAAAGCATACACTTTGATATGGCAATTACAGAAGAAGTACTTACTACAAGGCATGTGAGAAGGAGAAAACCAAATGAAAATGCAGTGCTAGAAAGTATGAGAAAAACATTTTAATATGTACACCTAAAGAGAGTAAAATATACACTAGAAGTATATAATCAAACACTGTTTGCTTAAGACAGCATACTGAACAGACCAAGGGAGAAGAAAACCAGGAACCCCTATGTGTAATCTGACTATATAATAAACATAATGACTAGTGTATTTGAGACTTGCTGTTATTACCTCTAATTTTCTAGCCAGACTGTCTTTTCTCTAACACATTCAGTATGCAACACTACACTGGAAGTATGCAATATTGCAAATTCTTTTAATGGACTTCTTGGAAGCTTCTTATAAAAAAAGAAGCACAGAACTTGGTTGTTAATTAATACAGCATAGGTGTCATATCTTGTCCACAGATTCAGGAAGAGGTAGGAAATTTGAGATGACACCTGTTGAATAGCATTTTTTTCAATTCAAGCTCTGCACCAGTGAAAATACTTGGGTCACAGAATTATGTTTTTTTCTGAAAAGCAAATAATTTAATTTTTTAAATTAGTTTTTAAATCTTCCAAATATTTGCAGCTAAGAGAAAACATGTTTTGGCCATGGTTTTCAGCAAACTAAGCTGTTTTGAATTCTGCAGGCTTGGTATGTCATTGCAAAGACACATCAGATCTGATTATGTTGTCGTGTTGCATCCCTCAGCAGTTCATTGACAGACTGCAGGCTCTTGATCCAGTTTTTGTGCTTCTTTCCAAGTTTCCCTTGAAAGCTTCAGGGCCAAACAACTGTGGGTATTGACAGCATTTATTTTTGTGTCAGTATTCAACTGACTCCTGAATCCTGTTTTGCAGAAGACACAGGACGGGGAGAGCCAGTTTACCAGTGCTTTATTCTTTTCCAAAACTATTTGCTTACATAAATTCTTGATAGACCAAGTCTGATATGAAATGCTGAGGGTGAAGCCCCACATCTCAGTTAAACCAGTAGTATAAGAAGCTCCTTTAGGTAAGGATTTTCTATTCTATTTAAAGCTTACACACATTCAGGCTTTAAATGTTATCTGCAGGAACAAGCCCTTCAATATGCCTGTGTAGTCTATTTTGTATACTTTAGAATTGTGGTCAGTTTACTGGCAATTGATTTTCAGATGCCTTCATATGAGGCCAGTGGGGATCATCTAAACATCCACACTCATCTCTGCCTTAGAGACATCACCCTTAAGAAACTGTGATGACACAGCTTCTCTTACCCTGATCCACTTGTCTTCTATGAAATAAAAGCAGCACATCTAGATTTCAAAACTCTTCCAACATAGTCAGGAAAGAATAAAAATTTTGCACGGGCCAGGCATAGGTCAGACTATTTTAGTCATGCCCAAAGTGCAGGCATATTACAATTTCAAGACACAATTTACTCAGAGAGAACATCACAGAAGCTGATCAACACAAATTAAAGACTGTTACCTTCTTTTTTTTTCTGTGGAATGCAGCTGGTGTAACTGTGTCTAGTCTATATTTAAGCTCATTTCTATAGGAAAAGAAGCTGTATACCTCCCAAAGATCTTTCCATCCCAATATGCAGGAATAACTTCTCTAGCTTTTGTTTAGAGTTTAAGGCCACTAAATGAGTGTGGGATCCCCATCCAAAATTCTGCTGTTCATTAGTAACAGTTCGTGGGGCAATTTCTTTTCAAAGTTACTGTAGAGGGCTTTTTTAGCAAGCAATGGACATGTGAGCAATCCAGCCTTTACTGAAAACATCTGGGCCCCTGACCAAGAACATTCTCGTGGGTACCAACTGATGAAGAGTGAGCAGTGAAGTAAACAACCAGATGTGCCAAAGAAGGAAGTGAGGCGGAGAGTCATGACTGTATGATGAAGATGTTGAACAACACCGGTCCCAGTACCGACCCCTGTGGGACTCCACTAGTAACACACCTCCAACCAGATTCTACCCCATTGACTACAAATGCAGCTGGTGTAACTGTGTCTAGTCTATATTTAAGCTCATTTCTATAGGAAAAGAAGCTGTATACCTCCCAAAGATCTTTCCATCCCAATATGCAGGAATAACTTCTCTAGCTTTTGTTTAGAGTTTAAGGCCACTAAATGAGTGTGGGATCCCCATCCAAAATTCTGCTGTTCATTAGTAACAGTTCGTGGGGCAATTTCTTTTCAAAGTTACTGTAGAGGGCTTTTTTAGCAAGCAATGGACATGTGAGCAATCCAGCCTTTACTGAAAACATCTGGGCCCCTGACCAAGAACATTCTCGTGGGTACCAACTGATGAAGAGTGAGCAGTGAAGTAAACAACCAGATGTGCCAAAGAAGGAAGTGAGGCGGAGAGTCATGACTGTACGTGTGCATGCTTAAGGCTAGGAACCAATCACTATATAGGTCGTGGCAAGCTTTGGGACAATTGACCAATGACAAGTGTAGTTCTGGACACGTAGACACAGGAAGAGGCTATATAAGGTTGATGGCATGTAAAATAAATCAGCATTCACCTAAACATATTGATTCCTGTGTGTCTGTCCATGATAATCTCTTGCAAGCTACCTTCAGTTTTCCTACTGTGCCTGAGTTTTAATCAGAATCTGAGTATGAATGCCACCCTCAAGTCCCTGCACTACAGCTTTTGTATGTGGTGCTTTAGGTAAGCAATATAACCACACTAGTGTTAGCATTTACACTTATGTAACAGGAATAATTTTTTGTGTGTCCTTTACTGTAGTCACCAACCTTTTAAAAAATATTTTTGTCAATATTAAGCTTAAACGTAAAAAAGTTATTCTAAAATGCATTAGTTTCCTTGTTCTTCTCAATGCAAGGTAGGCAACCAAGCTATTTTTACCTTAATTTTTGACATGTTGTGTTTCATTTTCTAAAAACTCTAATAGTTATCATTATGCATCGTATCAATTTGAGGCCTGCAGTAATTTATGTCAGTAATCAAGTAGTATTCTGGATAAAATTAACTTTATAAAAAAAGAAAAAGTACCTGAGGCCAACCACCATAACTGAACTAACTTAATCATCATAAACGAAAATTTAGAAAGAACCTTAAAATCTCTGTCCATTCCAATCAAAAGATTCCATTCAGGTACAAGATGACATTCAGCTGTTATATGACTGCCATTCTCAATGAACCAAAGGCCTACTTAATCTCATTTCTTAATAGTATATTTATAGAACTGGGGCATTGGTCCTGTTTCACCAGTGTCTTTAATAACTTTGTGCAACCAACACGTTCTGCTTGCTCTCCTCTTAACTACACTTTGCATTTCACGATCCTTAAATTCAAAAACACTTAAAAAAAAAAAAAAGGTGCAGTAACATATGTAGGTATGGCAAGAAAACTTCTAGGTTATCTGCCTATAGTCATACCATCTAATCCTTTCCATTAAATTCCTCTCTTACTCCTTCCAGAAAACAGCTAGATTTCCTATCCCCATGATGTACTTTGGCCTTTCTTACACATCTGATCGTTAAAAACCTCTTTTCTTATATAGACTTTAACTACACTGTCATACAAGTTAGATCTGAACTTTTGACTGCAGGAAGTCTGATGGTATTTTAATTCATCTTGGAGAAAATGGCTTGGAATTGTGAATTTTTTTGTGTAAATCATTGGTTTCTCTCTGACTAAATGCATATGTGTGTATTTATATATACACATGTGTGTGTATGTGTGCATTTATAAGTGTGGAAAGAGAGATGCACGTATGTGTGTATGTGTGTGTGTTTGTATGCACACATATATTGCCAAGCATAAATACAGAGCTGGTAGGTCACATGTCTCACATCCCTTGTACTTTATGCAATATGATAGCATCTGAAATACTTAGTGCTTTGCAAGTCCTGACAAAAAACAAGAAAGTCTGTTTTCTTCCTGCTTCATTAGAGACACTAGTAGTTAATGTTTATAGAATATCAATAATGCAGTTCGCAGTTCTGCATAATTAAAGACACCCTAGGTTAATAAAATAACTTGGAAAGAGAATGTGAAACACAAGACATAAATCCACTGATGTCTTTAGTCTAATCTCAGACAAGTTTAATTACTATGATGTTGCTGTATTGTACCCTACAAAAATATTTTTTTGTCACTTAAGCCTATCAAAGTATACACCCATTTATGACATTTGTGAGGAAGAGCAAACAATATAATGGCCCACAAGTGGATGCTTAAAGTTTATGGATTACTAGAATACACATTTGCAATAGAAGCTCATGGAAATGGAGGAAGCTTTCTGATGCAGAGCTACAATCCGTTATTTTAAGGATCTTCTGATAAAAGAAATAAGTCAGGAAACTCAGAGACAGAAGTAAAATTCCACCTTTTGCTGCCTTAGACTCTGATGCCCACATGTAGAGAAATCTTTTTGTTTATTTTAAGCAGAATTTGCTATTGATTTCAGAAGTAGATATTTGTGTTCAACAGGAAAGTGACTGGATCTGTCCCATAGAAAATGAAATAAACCAGGTTTCTGAGATCCCTCAGCAATGATGTGCTATATCTTAGTATGATGTTTTGTCATTTATTTGTAATACTACTGTTTTGTTGCAGTGGAATATTGCTAGAGACAATAATTTAATGTAGCTTTCTGAATAGCTAATTTAATTATACTTGGGCAGCTCACTGTTGGTTTGGTTGGGTTTTTTTTGAGGAAGGAGGAAAAAGCAGGAGAACTGAGGTGGTTTCTGCTCTGACTCTCTTTCTGCTCGTCTTAAAAAAAGGGAAAAAATATCAACAAAGAGTGCCCCGAAAGCCAGTACTTATGGGCTACATTTTGTTCATGTAGAGCTCAGTTTGCAGACTCCCTAAGTCACTGATAAATAATTAAACTTTACTAAGAAAGTGTGCCAGCTCCAGGTCACACAAAGCAATGTGATTATGATTATAAACAAATGTAAGTACTGTAACAATGTCTGTAATAATAATTTCTGATATATTGAAAAACAGAGTGAAGTGTGGAGATCTACAACAAGTTCTTAACCCCATCCATCTTCTAGTCTCAACAGTACTGTATTGTACCTGTTCTTTCATTTTAGAGTTTGTGAAGTTCTCTAACAGTATAATATATTGTAAGATACTGCATAAGTGATAAATAAAATTATATTTACCTGACATGGTAGAATTTATTTTACATATTTTTTTTATCCCCCAAACATTTACTCTTTATTGCAGGAAAGCAGTATTTATTATACTTCAGAGACAGTTGAGAGGGAAGAAGTGAAAACTGCTGGAACTGATTCAATGAAGTAAAACATACCCAAGTATCTGAAAAACACATTAAACTGTGAAGTCTGATCTAGAGAACTGGAAAACACGGAATGTTTCATCTGGTCAAAGATAATGTAATGAAATTGTGTTTCAGCAATGTGACATTGGTTTAGAGATGGAACAATTCAGTCACCAATGATTTCCACATCAGCTTTTCAGTTCTACCCATCTCATTCTTTTTTTTCCATTTTGTCTGCACTTCTCTCATCTCTCAACTTTACCTTCTCAGCATTCCTTACATGCTGTCCAAATATATATTTCTTACAAAAATGAGGGTGTCTTTAGAGAAAACATTTGTGAAGTGCTTTATGGCCACAGATGTCAAAGCACTTTAAAAAGGAAAGCAAATATATCATGGAGAGTGAGGGAAACGAAGCAGGCAGAGGTTAACTGATCAGGTAAAAGCCCATTTCGCTATCAATAGTAGAGTGATAGCATTGTGTAACCTAAGATAGTGACACCCGTGGGATTCCTCTTAATCATTTATACAGTCTCGTTTCAACATTGTAGATAACAAAAGGGGAGCTCACCTGAGGAAAATTCAAATACTGTTACAGTGGTACTGACCTGCTTTGCAACATTCCCCCTCCTGACACAAGCAGATGTCATACCCACCTCCCAAGATGTGACATGTGCAACTGTGCTGTTCCACAGCATCCACCTAGACTCAGCAACATCTGGCCTTGTCTTTGGCTTTGAGAAAGAAAATGCCCCAAACCTAGTGTTAATCACCCTTAGTGTCTGCCTAATACTGATAATATGTGTCAAAGCACTTCCACGTTTACAGAGTTCCTATGGGAAATATAAGTATTCCCCAACACACACTGAGTAAAAATTATTTGCTCACTTGAGGTTTCAATTGAGTGAAATGATATCATGATGTAGAAATGTAATACAGTAAAAGGATACATGCCTCCCCTTGATTGTATCTCTGAAAATCAAGTTTAAACCAGCACTAGAACAAACTCCTGAAATTTTAATATAATGTAATTATCATGTTATAACCTAGTGCTTCAGGATTTTCTCTCCATTACATCTCTCAGTAGTTCCTTTCCACAGTGATGCTTATTTGCATTAAACACATAGTTCTAGGGAATGCATCTCTTCCTAACACTAGAAATACCAGTAGCAGTGATGCTAAAAATGAAATTGAGGAGAACTGCACTCTTGTCAGGCAGGAAAAGTGAGCTTTTGAGCCTCATTTTAATTCAAAGCATCTATATAAACATAGGAAAGGATTAGGAAGTTACCTTTCCTTAAATTAAAAAGACAGTCTCAAGTAGCCTATACCAGTCTGTTACTAAGCTATCATATGAGCTTCTTTTAAATTATTATTTAATTTAAGGAAAATTTCAAATTTAGCTTGGCTTAGCTGGGCATACTGCACTGAAAAGAATACATTGCATAGCTCAAAAAGCATACAATGAAAAAAACGCATGTAAAAAAAAACCCAAGCAGTAGGAATGTTTCTATTACTATAGTGGTCTTTGAATCCCTCCCTATAAAGTCTCATGCAGCTAATACAATATTCTGTCTTCAAACCACCAGGATAAAAATGCAGACTTAGAATCCTGACTTGCGGATTTCTCAGGGGTGGATCCCCCTTCTCATTTAAGCAGTGCATTACCTGAAGCTTAGCCCTATGCTGATCTAAATAATCAATGTAGCATTGTTTGGAATTCTGTCACAAATCTGTGTGATTCATTGCCAATTCTTGTTCTTTTCCATGCATGGCATGTCAGGCTGATGAAGGAAGGCTTGTATACTGGGAAAAGGTTTTAATTAATTGCAAGATTAAAGTATTGTCATGAAACAGATGAATAGTTCTCATGAGTCCTCACTAGGCTTCCAAAGCAGTAGTGTCGAGCAGAAACTTTTGTATTTTCAGTGCTTCTGCTCAGTTTCCCAGAAAACATGACCCAGCAGTGAGCCTGCTTGTACTGTTACCAGCCAGCATCCTGTACAAACTATTGTGCAGGCTGCTAGCAGAATCTTAGCCCAGACCTTTTCTCCATGATTTGTGACAAGAAACACTACACTACAGTAGTTTTCATTTAAAGGTATAGTACATTTAAAAATAAAAATCTGCTTACAAGCAATGTCCAGACATATTACGATAAGTTTACTCTAGCTACACTGTAATAATTCACATAATAACTTTTTTGGATTTACATCCCCTGCCTGGATACATACCCTCTTCTTTAACATATATATTATAACACTTTTTTGTTTGTTTGTTTTAATCCACATACTTTGTGTGTTTTATTAATGGATGCATAGCTCAACTGGATGGCAAAAGGAGGCAAAAGAGCATCTATTCCAAAGAAACAAATCATTACATCACCTGTGTGACAGAAGATGTTGATAAGAAGGAGTTTTGGCAGCTGGATGGGAAACAGCAGAGCTGTTTTTTCACTATTTGATATTTTCATCAAGGGGGTGAGAAAGGCTTTATCAGCACCTTTCTTCAGTATTTTGAGCATGAGGAGAATAAAATTAAATTCATAGCAAACAAATTAATTCATAATTTCTTCCCTACCATAGATAAGCTTAACAAGTGGCACCAATGGGACTTATGTTTAATTTTCTTTTAATTATATCTAAAAAGGTCAGAGAAGTTCTTTGGTTGGCTGTTTCTGCTAAATCTACGAACTGTGAAATAGTTAACAACAGTGCTTGTGTTAGGCTGCCTTCAGAGGCAGCACCAATTAGGATGAAGGGGGCAGCCCATAGTATCATTTTCTTGAAGCTACTGTTTCAACCCATCTGCAGATGCAGACACCAACTCATCTGGTTACAGTCATTTGACATTTTGAAGGTTATCTTTGTAACCATAACAGCTAGAGGCTTAATTATTTTTGCATGAAAGCTTAGATTCTGAAGCACTATTATATGGCACATTCAAAAAGAGCTGTAATTGTGTAGCAGTTTAGGTGACTGCATAATCACATTCTACATTGGTCCTTTACAAGATGGTAAATGTGCATACAAGGTGGTAGAAAAAAAGGGGTGGTGCCTTTACGTGTAGGAAGGTGCTTGCCCCCCAACACATATTAGAAACAGCACAGGACCACAGAGCGGACGACTGCATTCTGCACTTCATGCAGACAAGTGTGCAGAGCTAAAGTTGCAGATCAGAACATCTCTTGTGTATTTCAATGTGAAAGCTACACTTTCTATTGTTACAGCATTTTCCAGAGTATTTAACAAAAACTGCTTCTGAGGCTTGTTCTTTGGAAACCTGGCAAGGCTCAAGAGTACTCTTCAGCTGTTTCATGACAACACTGTAATTGTGCAATTAATTAAAATCCTCTTCTCAAAATAAAACTTCTTCAGCATGTTTCCCAGCTGCTGAGTTTCCAAAGTATACTAGAAGACTTTGCCCAGCCTATCTGCTCAACCCCTAAGCCCTCAGGGAACTTTTCTCACCTCTTCCTATGAAGACTTTAGATGCTAAGCAACAGTTTAGTAGAAGTCAAGCACTAAGGGATGTAGATCACACAGCAGCAACCTGTGCATGTCTTCTGTACCAGCCTCCTCTAGGATCAGTGACACAGATCTCATAAGCATTCAGAAGACCACTTCTATGATGTACCAAATCCAGTTGATCAAAGCAGCAGTATGGTCAACTTGTATGTAACACTGTGAAGTCCACTAGAGTTTTCCACAGTCCTCAGTTGTCCCTAAAATTTGCTCTGTGATGGGAACCAAAGCATGGGAAGTGGGGATAATCAGGAAATTCCCTTTGAAAGCACACCCCTTATTCAAGCTGAAATCATAGGATCACAGAATCATAAAGGTTGGAATTGACCTTAAAGTTCATCAAGTTCCAACCCTCTGCCATGAGCAGAGAACCCTACCACTAGACCAGGTTGCACACCTGCTTGTCCAATCTGGTCTCCACCTACTTAGGTGCTAAATTGTCTGGGGCCAGTTTGAGGTTCTATGCCTTAATGTAACTTAGTGTACTTCCTCATGAGTGCCATACAAAAAGTAGTAAAATACTAGTAAGAGGAACAGAGACCAAACTGGGTTTACTGGAGGCTAAAGGCAGGCACTGCTTCCCAATCAGTAAAGCACAGAGTTCTTTCTGAATTGCAGCCCTCTACTTTTTCTCAAGGAATACTTTTTCTAAGATTTTTTTTTCCCCTTAGTATTGGTAATGATCTAGCAGATGGGGATCATGCTTATGAACACACTAAAAATTAAGTTTTCTACACTAAGGAAGAGGGACATAGAATGGATACTGTCATACAGCCTTATTCTGAGAAGTTTCTACTGGTCTTGATAGAAGAAGAAACTATTGACTTTTAATGCTTTTCTCTCCAGTTCCCTTAGCATCAATCTAAATGTTCCTTAAGAAATTAGAATGAATGATAACAAGCCACACACACTCAGTGTGCTAAATGGATTACTAGGACCAGCCATACACTTCTCATATATTCGTGCCCAGCACGACATCAAAAATCCTAAAAGAAGATTTTTTTGTCTTAAGTTGAAACACAAGAAAGTATGGGGCAAGGGATGCTAGTTCTTCGAATTCTTAGACGCAGTGCTGTGCTCTGCTCTGTATGAATAAATTTCAGTCCTATATTTGTATGCAGCAGTGATACAATTACTCCATTCATTCACAGTATTTTAATAAGTAGTGTTTTTCAGTCTATTTTTTTAACTAACCAAATTATAAATGACATTACATTTAGAAGCTACTCTCCTGAACTGAATAGTAATCTGTTTCTTATCTGGACATATTTTTAATCTTTAACTTTTCATTTATTCATAAAAATAAATATCTAAATATATAGTGAAACAAACTGCTTTTTTACCAAATATTGTGCAAGGTTTGATTATCTTAAACTATACAAATTGTTGAACTTAATATAATTTAATTATTATAGAGACTTAAAAAAATATATATTTGTATATAAAATTAAATAAATGTTCAAACTTTTGCAAGTTGCCAAATCCTAGCTGGGCTTTGTATCTTTCATTCTGCTATAATATTAACAGAACAACTTAATAGCACAAGAGCAACATGTAAAAATGGAGAGGAAGAAGATCAAAGGAGACTCATAGGAAGAATAAGATGGGAGGCTTCTAAGGCTTTGTGTGCTCTGATCATTCACCACTATTCATAAATCTTTTAATATTTTTTCAGTTCTTTTTGATTTTGTGTATTCAATTAATTTCAACAAAATGTGTTCTAAACCCTTCACAGGCATTAGGAGGGTGCAAGAGTAATGAGCCTGAAGCATCTTCAGAGAAAGGAACATTTCCCCAGGATGCTCAGTGTGCAGGTGTTGAGCTACCAGACTTCTTGGTGAAGCCATAATGCTACTTTGATCTTCAGCGTGTTATAGGTGTAATAGAACGCAAGAATTTTACATTTAAGAGAGCACTCATTTTTATGTTATGGTCAAAGATGGAACTTAACAGATAAACACAGGGTTAAAACACTTCAACCAGCTGTTGATATGATCATTAATATTATTTAATGTCCTTATAGATGTAACATTTCTTTTGGGGGGTTTGCTCTGTGATTTCATTCTCAATATATGCTTCCTTTCAGACCTTCAGTTTCAGTTGGCTTAAACATCCTGCACTCTGGGGCTCAAATCTTCATTACTTCTGTGTGTTTATACTGCATCACATCTGACAATCACCTTCCCCACCACTAGTTCAAAAGCTTAAATTCCTCAATCAAGAGCACAACTTGTTTAACTTCTACATTTAAATAAAAAACAGTCATTTACAATATGTATTTATCTCATAGTATGTACAGTATGGGATTCCTAAGCTATGTGAATCATACCCTTTAAAGAGAGTCCCATGTTCCCTCTTATGGTATAATTCTATTTAAGCAGACTCTTAAATGATGGAATTTACTTTCTTCAACATTCAAATGGAAGTAAGTTTTGTTTTTCTTGTTTCCACCTTCGAATAACTAAGCCCTAATGTGACCTAAGAAGTAACCTCTACAAACAGGTGGAAAAATGTACAAGGAAATTAAGTATATGTGCCCTCTACCAGAACAAACTTAATGCCTAAAGGGAAGTTTTGCCTTTGGGGAAAAACTCAGTAAGACTGAAAAGGGGCAAGTAAATACCCCAGACAGGCTCCAAATAGGCTATCTAGGTGTTTTAGAAATGTAACTGCATATCACTGTGGTCTTATTCTGTAGGCAAAAAGGTAGAGGAGACCTGTTACTTTTTTTCTTTGCTCCACAAAACCCCATCTATTACAACTCCACAATACCAGCAATTGGAGCAGGTGACAAAATAACTAGGGACACTCTGAGTCAGATTGGATATTAAGAAGAATTTCTATACTGAAAGAGTGGTCAGACATCAGAAAAGCCTGCCCAGGGAATTGGCCAAGTCACCATCCTTCGAGGTATTCAAGAAACGTATAGATGTGGTACTTCAGGGCATGCTCTAGTGGCCAAGATCCTAGTGGCTTTTTGTGGGTGTTTTATGGTGGAGTGTGTGTAGTTGGTTGTGTTTGGCTGGAGTGGGTTTATTTGTGTTGATCATTGGATTAGCTGATCTCAGAGGTCTTTTCAAACCTTGACGACTCTGTGATTCCCAGGTGATACACTGGTCACTGCAGCGGGTGGCAGTCTAATCCAAGAAAACTTGTTTTGAACGTCTACTGAATGAAACCTTAGACATCAATTTTTAGAGAGCAAAATGAAAAAGTATGATCAGATCACACCAAGTAAATTCCTTGCATGCACTAATATAAGTAGAAAGAAAAGAAATAGTAGAATGTGCTAGAGAAGGGTTGAACTTAATTACATTGAAAGTAATAGATGGGAACCCTAAATTACTACATTATTACAAACTTTAAGTCAAGCTGCTATCTGACTGGATAGTCTTTACAGTGATGACTTTTCAGCCGTCAGGGAAGCAATAAAGCCCATTTCAAGAAGATTGTGGTTAAAAAGTAGCTTAAGATAAAATTCTGGATATGGATGACTTAAAATAGAACATGAAATTATGCAGGTTTAAGGATTTGAGTTATGGCTTAAGACACACCTCTGAAGTTACTTTAGAGGCAGGTTCCATAAGGATCATCTCCTCAGTTCCAATAGGCTTTATTTCTGCTGTCTAGTGAGTATCTGAATCATATGAGTATATGGCAGTGAACATGTATATATGAGTATATTGCAGTCCAGATGGGTCAGTGTGGTAAGAAGTAAATCAGAATGGTGAGGCAGCTGGAGGTAGAAAAATTCTTGGAAAATCTTTTGAAGGCAAGAGAGGTGTATATCAATTAGCCTTTGAGGGGGATGTATAGAGCTGTTACAAATCTAATTAAAATACCAACTATTTAAAAAATAGAGAACAGACCAACAAAACCAACTACCTATGCAATAAGAGGATAGAATTGATATTGGTCTTCTGAAGTTACAATCTTTTCCACCTAGCAATGCAGGTTTTTTTATCAGCACTAACATCTGAACACTGAAAGAAAATGATCTCTTCTGATACCCATTTGGAATATGAGATGAAGGAAAGCTGCCTTTGGATGCAAAATTACCACCTTATCCTAGGATATCCAGTAGCAGTCATGGTCTTGGAAGGTAAATCATTAAGAACATTGAGCCCTGCTACTGAAATTGTTTTGTTCAGGCAGAAGCTATCATGATAACACTGGCAACATCTTGTCTGGTCTCTCTCTGCAAACTGGAAATTGGAGGAACTGATATCAGCATGTAACAGAGCCAAGGGCGAGTGAATAAAGAAAGCTTTTGCCATTGCTTCATGGACTTGAAGGAAAATTCAAGGCAGTAAAAAGAGGGAGAAAGACGTGCTACAATCTATTATGAAGTGTTGCACCATGTCCCACTTCTTCCATTAATCCTATCAGCTGCCTCCCTTTAAATTCCTCTAAACAGGGCTTTTTCCCAGTGGACTTCAGGTTGGAGGCAAAAAATTATTGAAGATCACAAGGACTGGCCTTTATAACTGTTGTAGTAACTTTCCCTACATAAGTCAAGGCATATTGCTCAACATCTGCTGGACTGCAGATGGATCAAAAGGCAGGAACACATACCACCTCTGACAATTAATGAATTAAATAATTACCACTTCTGTATGTAAACAGCTGCACTAAAATACTTTTGCAGAAGGATAAAATTTTAAAAGGACTAAACTTACAGTCAAGGTAACAGAATTCAGTAATGTTCTCCATGTAATGTTTTTTAATTCCCTGCAAATTTATAATTGAAATATTTACTATGCTTCCAACTAAAACTGCCATTTTTGCAACTAGTTACTATAATGTTCCTTTCTTGTAAATTCCATATGATGCAGTGTGTGGATGTTTGGAGCAACCAAATCATGCTACCACCTGGAAAAAAAGCTTTAGTGCTTCACTTGTGTTTGCTCTGTATAAAAACCTTTCTTTTTTTTTTTCCCATTAACATGACTTATTTTTTTTATTAGTTAAAAGGTCAGCAAACAAACAGGATACTCTGCTCAGTGACACTGAACAACACAAACATACCTTTCCCTGAAGATACAGAATTGACTTGTAAGGTGTCTCATTTCCCAGCGTTCAGTGAACTAGAAACATTGGTTGGTTAACTGATGGATAGTGACAATTTTGCAAATGCCCATGACAATGTAGTTTCATAACAGCCCGCATTTGCACAGCGCTACTCATTGCAGCAGCAGACTCCAGAACAGCCCTTTGTCTCTTCCTCTGATCCCCTCAGTAAGCTGTAAATCGTGTCATCAAACAAGCGCTTCCAAAGCACAGTGATCTGTCATGATCCAGCAAAGATAACAGATATAATGTGGGCACTTAATCTGTCAGAGTTTGTGGTGATGCAATCTAGAGTGAGGATCAACAACTTTTGTTGCCCATAAGTATTCAATGACAGAAGTTAAATGATAATGTGACTTAATTTGTTAATCATGTAGTTAAAAGTAACCATTATGGGGATTATTCTGCAAAACAACAGTGTTTTTCTCAGACTTACTTTCCTCCCTCACCTTGAAGCCTACTTTATTTCTTTTAAAAATATAATAATTTCATGTGTTTGGATTAGATTAATTATTTTATCACAGTGAGCAATACAGATTCTTTAAAAATGGCAATTTCTGGATTATTATTTTTTACATTATATACAAGCTTGCAACTGACACATGCTCCAGATATTTTTCACACATAAACTTGGTGATTTGAAGATATTAAACAATTCCCTTAAAAGACAACTATGCCAACAATAATCTTCCAGAAACTTCTTAATCATTTCAAATTTCCGCGTCTCAGGTCCTGACCAGAAGGGAATGAAACTTGTCAAAAACATCAATTCAGAAGCATTCAAGCCTCCTTGATTTTCACCTCATGCTAAACCTGGGTTTTGTCAAGCTAAAATTAAATGCCAGAAAAAGCATACATTACATCTGTTCCATAGTATAATCTTAGTGCATCATGATAATGTAAAAAGTTGTTAGGATACAGTGTATAACATGATACTATTTTTGCTTCTGTTATGCTTTAAAACTGTGCTCTGAACACAAGACGTTCTGCTCTGAAACCACCTTTATCTTTGCTATTTTTAAGATGACACATGTTATTTCCAAGATGAAGACCAAAAACTTTTGCTTGATTTGAGTTAAATCTGAGTATACATATATAAGAAGCTGGAAGACAGCAAAAAAGAAATTCAATAATTCATTAGAATAAGAAAGACATTTTGGAGTTTCTCTATAGATGGAAAAATAGAATTACTTTTAAGATGACCAGAAGAAAAATTCTTTTCAACTTCTTAATTCAGCTATGAAACTCAAGATAAACAATTTGTATTATTTGAGTCAGGAGGCTTAGTTACTGATTTAAACTGTTTTTTAATTCTTGTATGGTTATGGAATTCCGTGTGGCAGCTTTTTCAAGTCATAGTTTTGATTACTTGTGTTCTGTGACAATCAGTAAAATTGAGAGAAAATAAAGGTAGAAATTGATTTTCATGTTCTAATTCCAGCCTATATTAGAGCTTTTCCAGACAAACTTTTTAAGCCCTATTTACTGTAACTATAACCCTTCATAATATTTATTTTAATTTTTTTAGAAGGGATACAAATGAACAAAATATATAGCACATGGTATTTACATGAAGCCATCTATCTGAGCAAACTGGAGGTGCTGTCTTCATATTTTGAATCCTATCAACATATTTTGAAACCTTTTCTACAAAGGTGAAAAGCGTGACAGACATTGTGGATGTGTGGTGCTGTCTGCCTTGGCACAGGCTAGCTGTGCCATGTGCTACCCAGGCTAACACCAGCCATAAGAAAGTGAAGAACCTACTCAAAGAAAGTCACCTATGCCTTCCCTACAAAAAAAATGGGAAAAGCAAGTATCATAACAAAGATAATGAGCCTCTAAATGTGTCTTCCTCTCTCCATTGACCACAAAAAGTGTCTTGGTGAAGCTTTGATTAAGTGTTCCTTTTTGACGGCTAAAGACACGTAAGGTGGATCTAACCCTGATCTTCTAAATCAAATCCACTGAGGATGGCAGTGGAGTTTGGAAAGGTAACTGCTGAAGTTAAAATTCAACTTCAAAGCAGTTGGCATTCTTCCGAACCTTGTATAATGTTTCTGCTTTTTTCATTCTGCCCATCCACAAATCAATACTTATAATACATTTTAAAACACTTTAATAAATATTTCCAAGGCTGCATGGTTTTTATTATATAGAATCAAAGACACTTCACATTAGAACAGTTCAGCTACATCATAATTGCCATGGCCATAGATTTCTTTTCAACAAACAGGCCTTTGCCTTGTGTGAATCGTTGGCCTAGTGTACTTGAAATCTGCAACAAGCATCCACACATGCTGTTGATTTAGATAAAAGAAACCCACTGGCACAGCCTGGATGACTGCTAAGCAATATGTACCTCACGTGATGTCTTTTAATAGAAAGAGCACTCCCTCGTACATACACACAGAGCAGGTATAAAATTAGAGACAGACTGGGGCTGAAACACAAGACTATAATCAGAGTTCACACAACATCAGACATCAAAACCCAACCTCAGGACCCCACAGTCTTCTCCAGTTCTCCATATATTTGCCTGGACAATCCATACTCAGTTATCAGAAAATCTAAGCAGTCACTGCAAGAACTTAAAACGTCGATTCAGCTTCAGGATTTGATATATATTTTTGTGCATATCACCAAACAGCACATCTGAACAAATCTTTTCTCTGTGATTTATGTGGTTCTTGATCTCTAATTTCTAGACAAACTATTTTTACTTTATTTTGGATTAACCATAGCCAGGCAATATTAGAAGACTTAACAAGAACTTGTTCTGTAAGTCAGTAAAATTCCACAAATTCAAGTACAATGGGAGGAAACATAAAGACTTAGTTGGAATAAAACATACTAATCTTTGGAATTTTTAACTCAGATACGTCATGTCTTCTACAGAAATGCTTTTATTGAATTCTGACAAGAAAGTCTAGTGTCATGCCTGGCAGATAAGAACCACACTGAACCACAGACTGGCTGTTTTAATTTGGCTAGAGATGTGACAGAAGGTAGGACATACGATTCACTCTCTACTTACACTTTATGTAGCTCAACACAAGATTAAAATCTGAGGTTTAAAAAGCATCTACTAATTTTGGAGTAAATGGCAAGAATTATCTTTGCCACCTACTAGAAAAGGACAAACTTGAGTTTCTCCAGTTCATTCCATTGTGACTCCCTCTGTTCAGGAAAATCCAGAAAAAGCATTCATTAGCTATCACTGCCATGCCTGGGGCAGCTTGTAAGTGAATACCTCAAGAAATCAAAGTGTCCATAAGGAATGTTTTTGCATATGACATATCCTTTTCATTAACAAAGGGAGGAAGTTCTTGTTTGTTACTTAAACCATTTTTGTAAATTAAAAGTGAAATTAGAAAGAATACTGTTGTTAGGGGTTTTGTTCTGTTTGAAAGCAATTTTCAAAGACAAGTTTTAGAGAAATATCTGCCCTTCATTTCTTCCAGATGCAGCCATTTTCTCCTCAGGCTTCTATTGTCTATTTTTTCCTGTTTCTGCCTTTCAGTTACCCAAGTGGAGTCTCTCAAGTCCTGCAAATATGCCTCTTAAAATACTCCATGTGCCAGGTTCTCCCAATACTTTCTCAAAAATATTTAATAAACTGTATGTTGCTCAATCTCCAAACAGTAGTCTTGCCATTATCATACATTTGTGGTGTGCATTCTTAATTATCCATTCATGCTACTTGCTCAGAGTTCCCTGTCTTGCTAGTTCAAGGCTACATCTTCTGTGATTTGGCTAGCACAAAGATTCTGTAAACATGGTAGATGTATATCTGCTTTACTTCCATTTTGAGTATTTCCAATTCTTATCTGTGTTCCACAGGTTGTTTGTTCCTCTTTTGGGCCTTTGGGATTTTGGTCCTTTCTTCTAAGGTCACTGGCTTTTATTGTGAAACTTTTACATTTTTTTTACCTCACTGTGACTTTGGTATTTTACAGCACTTTTTTTCTAGCCTCTTTCTTCACTTTTCTCCTATAGATTTTTTTTCTTTTAGAACTCCCTATTCTCATTCTGTTCTTGAATTTAGTCTTACTACAGTTCTTCCAAGTTAGCTCCCCTTCCTTCTTCCCCAATTAGCACATAACTAAAAGGAAAAAAAAACAGGAAAATATCAGGAAGTCCTAACTATAGTGTCTAATCTTAATCCAGCATGTCTACTGACTGTGGGTTAAATGATACAAAGAGCAGTATATTCTTCTTAAACTCTGAGCTCATAGCTTCATTTACCTCTTGGGGTTCATACAGCATTGGCAGCCCAACCAGGTTTTCTTTAAGAACCTTTTAATTCGAGAAGCATTGAACAACGTATGTCAGGACAAAAGATTATATTCCCATGTGAAGCAAAGACTGTAAAAATACTTAGGAACTAATTGTCTGATGCACACCTGTGGATAGAAATTTCTTTCTCAGATGCATGCACTTGTCTGTTAGAATGCTTCTTTCTTAATTAGCATATAAAGAGACTAAAACTACTTTCATTCTCTCAAAATATACTTTTCTTTCCTGTGCAGTACATCTGACTTATAGATATATTTGACATACAAAGGACCATTAGAAACTCAACCATTGCTTGAAAATGTGGCCCACCTGTAGATTTTGCTTTGTATATAGTTGTAATACTTACAATATTATTTTAGTCTAACTGCTACTATAGTACATTAACATTTTTTCTGCTTAGAATTCCAGGATTCCTCTTGATTATGTTAGGGAAGATAAAAGACAAAGCCGTATTTGGGCTCTCATTCTTTTCCTTTCAGCAATAGTTTGCATGCTAGCAACTAGTGAACTCTGTGCCTCATACAAAGGTACAATCTGTTACGTACTCGTCGGTCTGTCAGAGTCAACTATCCCCCAAATTACCTATTCTGTGTAATTTCCTCCTACCTTTGAAGCACTGATGTATTCTAACTTTTTTTAAACTTAGAAGTGATTGTCTAGGGAAAAGTGTAATTTCTGGTGTCATTTCAGCTACTTGCAAACTAAACCTTAAGAAGCTTGTCTACCACTAATGATAAGATAAACAACGCGACCTTGGAAACATTTTTGTCAAGAGTCTTGAGGGTTAGTTCATTAATCCTTAAGATCCAAATGATTCTTACAAGCTTTTTGAAAATTTTTTACTATTTCAGGTTGCTGTTACAAGTGGGACATCCTAGTTTGCTATTCTGTCTTTTTATCTCTCACATGAATAAATTACAGGGCTCTGCTTCTTATCACAGAAAACATTCCACTGATCACCTGGGGAACACAAAATATTTTTTTCAGTCTATAAATTATTCTTAAAGAAACTCTCAGAACTAGTGAGACAGTGAGTTGGTTTTGGTTTGGGTTTTGTGTGTGCCTTTTTTGACATCATTTGTCTAAACTAATCACATGTGGTCTATAAAATTTTAGTTTTGTCATCAGAGCTGTCAGTCTTCCATAAAACACAATTTTAAAAACATATGCACACACACAATAAACCCTTTGCAGTGTCTTGGCCAATGAGTGTGAATGACAAATATACCTGGCTGTGCTCCTATGGTGTTTTCTTACTGTTCACTGGCGGAGAATGTGATATCATGGTAGAAGGTTGGAAAATGACCTCTTGTAATGATGAAGTTTGCATAAATAAATGCTGATTGCACAAAATGAATAATGTGCAGAGAGTATCATCACAATAAGTTGTCTCCTACTGACACTAAGTTAGATGCGTACAATTATGCAAATCAAACTAATGCCGGTTTCTCATTACTGTCATGGTGGTGGAGGCAAACACATATCCTCCATAGACAGCTTGATGCTGGGACACAAGCCAAAATGTTTGGTTTTGCTGACATAGTAACTGAGTCAACAAAAATAGGATATAATAGTACTACATCAGAGGAATCCATATCAGGGCAGACCTGAAACTTAATGGACTGTGAATCTTTTGTCTGCACAGAGGCCTTTCACTGGTATTGACCCATAGTACGTCTGCTTCCACTTTTGCAGATTTTATAGAAATAGATTACAGAAGCAATTGCTTTTTGGAGCTGAAATGTCTGCAAAACAGTCTATTAGCTTTCCTTATAGCAGATGAGATGACATTTATAAATACTTAAAAAATGTTATATAGCCCACATTTAAAAACTTCCCAGAATAATTCATAGACTGCTTGTGGTTGCTTGATCTAATGTTTATGTGAAGTCTCATTATGACACCAGTGGGATTTTTAAACAATGCCACTTTTCTTTTGCCATCTTAAAATTATTCAGAAAAAAAAAAAGATATTTTATTTTTCTTTTTTAAAAAAAAAAAAGCAGCAGCAATTACCACTAATATGAGGGACTGAATATAAAGAAGATGTTGATAGCTCCACTCAGAGTGTTGCTAACCCTTGGGAATATGTACGACATTGGCACTGTGAGTCACTGAAGAAGAATCTAGTGCTCTATCACTTCAATTTCTCAGCCTTCTTATTCAAGTAATTACTACTTGTTTGTCCTCACCTGCATATTTACCTATTATACACTTGCACACACATGCTGGCATACAATTCAGAAATATCAAACTGAGTTCACAGTTTGAAATTAACACCACAGTGAAAGGCCATTCAATATACACACACTTCCAGTACCAGAATTTTCCCCTCCAAAAAAATTCTTCATTTAAGGGTCATTTCAGAGATAGAACTCTTTTCTAAGACACACTAAAAGATTGTCTACTTGACTTCAAAAAAAAAGAGAAAACAAAAATATCCCACAACACACACACGAAGAACACCAGGCATTTTATAAAGCAGTCTTATCTAACATCAACTGACAGCACTGAGCTGTGTGCTGCCAGTGGCTGACTGGAGGGAAGGGGTGCCATCCCGAGGGACCTTGACAGACTTGAGAGGAGGGCCCATGCAAAACATATGAAGTCCAACAAGGCCAAGTGCAAGGTCTTGCACATGGGTCAGGCCAATCCAAAGTACAAATACAGGCTCAGCAGGGAATGGATTGAAAGCAGCTCTGAAGAGAAGAACTGGGTTGATGAGAAGCTCGACATGAGCTGGCTATGCCCACTTGCAACCCAGATATCCTATCATACCCTGAGCTGCCTCAAAAGAAATGTTACTGGCAGGTCAAGGGGGGTGATACTTCCTGTCTACACTGTTCTTGTGAGACTCCATCTGGAGTATTACATCCAGTTGTGGAGTCCCCAATATAAGAAGGACATAGACCTGTTTGAGTGGGTCAGATGAGGCCCATGAAGATGATCAGAGGGCTGCAGCACCTCTCCTATAAAGACAGGCTGAGAGAGCTGGGGTTGTTCAGCCTGGAGAAGAGAAGGCTCCCAGGAGACCTTAAAGCACCTTCCAGTACCTGGGACTACAGGACAGCTGGGGAGGGACATTTTACAAGGGCATGTAGTGATAGGATGAGGGGTAAAGGTTTCAAACAGGAAGAGGGTGGATTTAGGTTAGATATTAGGAAGAAAATCTTTACTGTGAGTGTAATGAGACATTGGACAGGTGGCTGAGGGAAGTTGTGGATGTCCCATCCCTGAAAGTGTTCAAGGCCAGACTGAATGGGGCTTTGAGGAATCTGGTGTAGTGGAAGGTGCCCCTGCCCATGCAGAGGGGTTGGAACTAGATGGTGTTTAGGGTCCTTCCAACCCAAATTATTCTATAATTCTATAAAAATGTTGTATTCTGTGAGAGCAGGTTCCATGAGCTATTCTCCTTGGACAAGTCACTCCCAACTATCCAGCACGTACACAAATTTACTATAAATTTCAACTGCAGAGAATCTCCTGGGAGAAAGCAATTAACAGCACCTGTAAGAACTGATAGTTTTGAACCCCTTCTGGTTAAGACTTCTGCAATGCTATTTCCACTACCGTTGAACTCATAGTATCAGAAACTGAAAAAAAAGTTTCATTGAATCATAGAATGCCAGGTTGGAGGACCTCCAGGATCATCTGTTCTAAACTTTCTAGGTAAATTTTACGGCTTAATAGAGACAAAGGAATTCTAGGCTTAATACAGACAAAGGAATCTCTCCCACATTACTCAGGGGTACCTGTACTCACTCTCTCCTTTTCCATGAAGAAACATAATGGGCATTCTTGCTTTCACTAAAGCACATTGGAACTATTGGTGAAGCAATAAGGTGGGTATACCCCTCCATAGCTGCCTTTGGAGGCGGAGATGATTCTGTAGGACAACATTTTTTAAGAAATCAGTTAAGTGACAGAAGATTGGGCTACTTCCTTGCTGATAAAGTTTAGTCCCTTCTGAGATGCTCAGCAAATCAGAAAAGTTACACCTTGACCTTTAAAAATACTGTTGCTTTGCTTTGGGAATATATCAGTTTGCATTTGATGATAAACATTTAACATAAAAAACAACCTCATGAAAGGAGGACCTCACAGGAAAAAAATATATAAAAAATTTCATACTCTTTTCACATACAATCCTTCTTTGAACACACTCCAAATGAACACTGTGATGTATTATCCAGCAAACTACTAAGTACATTTTTTTCCAGAGCAAAGTGTTTCAACGAGAATATTCAGCATACATTTACTGCTCAATTACTGATGCCTTTTTTGTGGTTACAATTCCAGGAAAGCACAGTTATAAATTAAAGGAAAATACACAAACATCCAGTTCCTCTGCATTTCTTCAGCTGAGTCCACAAACAACTCAATAGGGCGCATCACAAACTGAGAGGTAATATATGGGGGAAAAGTCTAAGTTAAAAACTGGTGGCAAAGCTGTGACAAACTGGAAACTTGGTTTGATGAGGTCTAATATTAGTATATTAGCACAAGAATTTTACCATAGGAGGTGTGTATCTGTGTTCTCTGTTGTTAATTTTTCTAATTGTTGCCAATTCCAAGAAATTGACCAGGAGTCTCCAAAACATTTTCTAAATATTTCATGAAGCCAGGATGTTAAGCAAGGAAAAGTAGTCCTGCAAATGATATTAAAGGAAACCTTCATATACATCCTAATTTCAAGAAAAGCTTAAAAATTGGTCCTACACTTGAAACAGCTCTAGGAGAGCAGATTTCATAGGCTGCACTTAGAGCCCCAGGCAGGGGTTAGTTCATGCTGCACCCAGAAAACTGTTCATGTCTGCTCCACTCTCACAGAACCACTAGCCTTCTCTCCTACCCAGATCAGAAAGTGGCCCCAAAGTATTTCTTTATTCTTCTGGAGAGCTTCACAACGGAGATTTTATTATGGCAATTTCCACCCGTTCTTCGAAGTTTTGAAGTTTCCTCACAGAACCATACTCTTTTATTTTCATGCTGTCAGTTTAAAACTGGCAAGTTTCACTCTAACTTATAATAAAGTTTATAACAGAGTGCACACACCATGATTTTTTTCTTTTGTTAGAATACAGACATGTCAGCTCTCCTGTCTACTGCCACTTTCTCATGGCAAACAGCTTCAGATTTTACTTTTCAAGCCTCTTTTCTTCAATTCAATGATGTTGCATGGCTAAGAGGGTCTCAAAATACAAAAGTTCAGGAATGGATTGACTGGAGGTAAACTAAGAGGAAACTTAGGTTTACTTAACAGGAAAGTAGCATTTGTGAGGATTCTGGTGGATGGAACGTCCTTTCTATCCTGAAAAAAAGCTTTTAATGACTCAAGCTGGTAATAGGCAAGTTCAGCTAACTGCCTTCTATCTTGCTTGTGTCATATTGATCTATCAGTGAACCCATAATAAATTATAGCAGTCTGAAACAGTAAAAAGTAATAGCCACTGTGAGGGACAGCCTTGGCTAAGATGAAGGTTCATCAGACTTCTAGTGCAAAGAACTGTAGATTCATGTCAGTCAGGGGATAAGTATCCCCTTCAAAGCTCACTGTTACAAACACCCGGTGCACAGATGACCTGCGTTCAGAATATATGTTTCTATATTGATTTTCACAGTTTCAGAACAACAGGAAAAGCCAAGTGAAAGTTTCTTTGCAGAACACTAAAAGTAATTTACCTCCTTCTTTTGATTCCATCTCCGTATTTTGCTTTATGGTTCATAGTACAAGTGCTTATTTTAAAAACTCATCCATGACTCAGAAAGAAAGCACAGAGTTGAAGACCTTTGGGAGTGCAGAGCAAGAAATGAGCCACAAAATTAAATAAAACAAAACAAAAATGCATTAGGTTGCAATGGTAAGTCATTATACAATGAAGTTTGTGTTTTAAATACAGACACATTGGTTGTTCTGGTAGCTTATAACATGATTAACCTAGCAGCAATGTGAAGAGAAAAATGTGGTACGAAGATCCTTTTATTATGACCATGATAACACTGGCTTTTTATGGTCTATGTTCCCAGTAACTGACAAGATCCTGAAGCCTACCTAAAATAGTTTTCCTGTGTAAAATAAAACCATGATTTTAAGATTTTCCAGGGTTATGACTAAGGATCTTGCTTAAATTATAAAATGTAAACACTCTTCTCCCACAGCATTATGCTTCAAGGACCGTACCTCTATTCTGAATGCTTAGTTTTCTTTCTCTTTATAAATGGAAATTATGATTATGAGTAATTACCTGCTGTGAAATGCCTACATGTATCAAAAGGTCCTGTCTATCACTCCACAACAAAGTCTCTGAAGCTCTGTGTTGGACAGGGGAACTCAAGTGATGTAGCTTGGGAATTAAATCTGAGCTGCCTGGTAAAAACACTTACTCAAGATTACTGTTGCAGGCTATGTTAAGAGTTAGACAAATACAATCTAATTTGGTTTCAAGCATTCCTTCCTTCTCATGACATTTTATTTATACTTAATTGTACTTACAGGTTTTTTTGAGAGATTTTTTAAATAAAAAGATAAAACATACTGTAGATGTCACCAGCCAGCAGAATAACATCTCATGCTGTGACAGCAGTCCAGCCTTCCTTAAACAAGAACAAGAATTACTGCAAGAGCTGAAACTATATACAAGCTTGTGTTTTCTGTGCCTACCACCAAATGCCTGATTTGTTGCAATAATGGAGCAAGTTATATTTTATATCTAATAGAGTGGCTGTCCTCTCTGAGAGGAAAGCTTGATTTTCAAAAGATGAAATGTTTGAGGACAATTTCTCCTAGCAGTTCTTGAAAGATTGTTCAGTGTGTTTGGTCTGACAGCAGTTTTTGCCTTGTGGAACTTAAAGAACAAACTGAATGATTCAGAAGAGGGAAAGTGCCATTTCTTTTGAAGCTGCTAAGGAACAGTGTTAACACCACATTGTGTTTTAAGGCTAAGAAGTGTGGGGTTTTCCCTCCGTTCCTGCTAGCAACCGCAGAGGGCTGTATGTTAAGTTCCTTGTAGTCTTTGCAGGCTCACAGTTTTACAACTCTTTTTCTGACATCTTAACCACTCTTCAGCATTCATAAGCATTCAAACCAGTTACTCTCACTTCTGCTCACCACAGAGATCTACAAAATACCTTCAAAAGATGTTAATAGAAACTCATAACTCTATAGAATTGGAAAAATAATCCACCTGAGACACAGTCTTCCTCTCACACAGCTCCTCCTGCTGACAGTCTCTCACTCCTCTGTTCCTCAGCTGCCTATTTTCTTTCTCTCTCAAGATGTTCAGCTGACCCATGTATCAAGGAGTTGATGTCATGGCCTAATCCAACCAGCCACAGAACCAGATGAAATGCCTGAGCTGATCCAATGCCTGGCCACTGCTGAAGGTGCTCTGCTGGTGCCCTGATCCTGCCTCACTGCCCCAACTTGTCCTTCTTCCTTTTTCTCTCACTGCCTGCAGCATTCACTCATCTATGCAGGGAACCAAACCAGCTCAACAAGTCAGAAGAAATCTAGTCTAAATTAACTATCTAAATAGTTTTCTGTCATTACAGTAAGCTGCCTCATCTCACTAAAGGATTCAGAGGAGCTGGGACAAGGAAAGAGGTAAGACCACAAGCCAGTGGGGGAGAGCAGGACCTATCAGTGCACGAGCTGTTGCGCTGACTCTGCCAACAGTTGTGTCTAATGATACTTCAACTGGATAGTTTATTTCTTCACTTTCAGGCTTGATAAAAGTTCCAAATAAAACCTATTAACTTTCCTTAGACCTTTTATTTCTCCAAATTATTTCTCTCCAAAACCCTTTTTCTTTTTCTTATAGCACGCAATTGTTGTATATCCTGGAGACTTTTGCCGTTAGAGCAAATTCAGCATATGAGAGCAGGATGAGGAAGTGTGAGTCTGCACCAAAAGCTTCTTGGAGTAATTTTTTGGTTTTTACATTTTTAAGGCAAACTGTGGTGGTATGGGATGTTACTTTGCCATCTAGTGAACTCTATACTGAGGATGGCATTGTCCTTATAGCAACCATTTAAAAAACAATTCACATATTTTGTACCAAACTAAACTCTTATGATCAATAAAAACAAAGAATACAGCTATTAGAAGGAAAACATTTTCACAAAATGGCCCCTCCTCAATGACCTTTCAGCCTTCAACCCCACACAAGATTTACAGAGTACCTTCCAGAACTAATCCAGGAACTCAATAACTAATGAATACTAAAAATCACGGACTCAATAAAGACATTAGTTTTATGGCCCATTACAGTCTTCTTACTGTACATCCTACTGATCTCTCTCCACTCACTGGTGCTAAATTGCAGTTTCTGTTTCCACTCCACAGGAATTCTCTCCAGCTAACACTCATCCATACAAAAACTAAGTTGCACAATCAATTAACATAATTAAGTTACACTAAAAACAATTGTTTCTGTCATTAGCTAGAAGTTTACTGCCCCTACAGCCATACTTCCACGGCTACTTTAACTTAGCTGAAACGAATGCTACACTGAAAGAAGCTTTTTCATATGTTTTCTCCTCCTCAGTTTCTTCTTTTTGCGTTTACATCACAAAATGTCATTGTTCTGGATAAAAGCTACAAGAGAAAGGAAAATTATTCACAATAGCCCTTCCTGGCCTGAGAAAGACACATGGAAACCAGACAGCAGGTCAGGCCAGCCAGAGAGCACCCTAAGCCTGGGAACGGCAACGAAGTTCAAAGCTAGAGAATTGGTGCTCTGTGGCACGGCAGCACTGCCACTGCACAGTAGCCACTTGGTGTGCTGAGAACACTCACAACACACACTGCCCTCCTCTGCTGCTTTTCCCACTGCAGTGGCTCAGAGACAAGTGACACAAGTACCCATTAAGAAGGACTGTTTCACAGGCTTGGATACTTAGAGCAATGTCTTCTCTCTAAAAGATAGACTTTTATAAATTTTGATTAAAGTTTATTTTGCATACCCACTCAAATTTGAATTTCAAGCAGCTCGATACCCAGTTCTGCCTCTACAGTGAATCTCAGCCAAAAAAAGTCCTATCTTTGACATTAACTCTCTCGTATGTTTGCCATCAAGCTAAACTTGCCATGGTCTTCCAACTTAAAACTCAGCAGCTGTATCATAGCCTCATGTAAGTTGGAAAAGACTTTTAAGATCATTAAGTCCAACCACTAACCCTACTCTACCAAGTCCAGCACTAAGCCATATTCCTAAGTGCCACATTAGACAGCTTTTAAACACATCCAGGGATGGTGACTCAACCACCTCCCTGGGCAGCATATTCCAATATTTGACAAACTTTTCAGTGGAAAAGTTCTTCCTAATGTCTGGTCTAAACCTCCCCTGGTGCAGCTTGAGGCCATTTTCTCTTGTTTTGTTACCAGTTTTCTGCGAGAAGGGACCAGCACCCACCTCTTTACGACATCCTTTCAATGTCTTTCCTGTATCGAGGTGCCCAAAAGTGGGCACAGTATTTGAGGTTTGGCCTCACGAATGCTGAGTACAGAGGGACAATCACCTCCCTGGTCCTGCTTGCCACACTATTTCTAATACAGGCCAGGATGCCATTAGCCTTCTTGGCCACCTGGGGACACTGCTGAGGTGTGATCCTCCATGAAAGGATCAGATATAGTCTTTAAGCATGCTCATTCAACTTAAGGTAACACATTTGAAGTATACATTCAAAATGCAAAAAAAAAAAAGGGACAGAAGGGGAAATCCATCCGTTTGGAGATAAAATTTGGTTAATGTCCCTCCCTCTCCTCCACATCATTCTTCTCTATGGAGAAAGCAGAGAAGACAGAATAAAATATTTAGGATGTTCAGGTTACTTAGGGACAGAATGTTTTACCCTCCATTCCATCCTTTCTCAAAACATCACATGCAAATACACCCACAGCCATCTTCAAACAGAAATTCAGAATAGTTCCTTGAGCTTGGAAGTTTGGGACGTGCATTGCCTAGCACCAGTAAGAAATTATTCACAGTATTTTCAACATATTATGACATGAGAATTAGTGTCAACAGAGCTTCAAGGCTAGATTTGGTGCCTCTCCAATTAAAAATATTTCTTCACTGCTCAAGAAATCTCAAGAAGCATCCAAGCCTATCTATCAACACCTATACCCACATGTTATCAGCATATTCCTAGGAGCACTGACTTCTTGACAGCAGCACTGAGAAGAGCAACATGAGTATGACCTTTTGTAAGATAATATATTATACCCTTCAAAGTCATCCTCACCGCTGGGATTTCTCTCAAATGATGTATCAAGGTAATGAGCCTGTATCTCTGCACAGACATGTTTTCAAGTTAGTTAAATTATTTAAAATAAAAAACTAATTTTAAATGTAGGAGAAAGAAACAGACTAAGAACTATCAGTGTTGCTCAAAGAACTGCAACTGTATATTTGTATGATGTGTAGTGCACCATTATTAAAATAATTATTTGCAGGCCAAGCAGTCTAAAATGGTGGTACTATAAATCAGGGTAATTTGAGCTGCTATTAATGAAAGAAGCTATACATGACATACAAAATCCAAGCTGGAAGCCTGAGGCAGGAAACAGAGAGAAACAGGAAAAAAATACTACAGAAAAATTCTTTCCTATTTTTTTAACCATAAAACTGATTTGATCTTCTAGGTATAATTTTTCTCTCTTGAACTGCCCTGGTAGCCAAAGTCTACACTAAAGGATAATAGAACAAATAAGCAGAGAAAGAATATCTTAGTCCTGAACTGCCTATCCCTTCCTCAGTTCATTCACTTCTCTTCAACAGCTTTCATGCAGTCACCTGAATTCTCCTTATTCAGGTGAACATGCTTCAGTCTTCACTTCCATTAAATTAATTTCTTTTTACTGTTCCCATGGTACATTACTTTCTCCCTGATTCCTATGAAGTAATGACGAGGCAGTAGGGAAGGAGAAAATAAGCTATAAAAATTAGAACTCCAGGCATATAGTGAGCATCAACAGGATCTCTTCTTGCTGTCCCAACAACTCTGTTACTTTATCATGTTCTAATGCCACTGGCTGATCAAGAGGACACATATCTAGGCCACTGTAGTCCTACAAAACCCTGGCTCCATTCATTTCAGTCCTTCATGGAATAATGAATATTAATTTCACCCATCTCAGACCTGCAGAGTTTTCCAACCATCATATTGTGACAAAGGGAAGAAAAGGGAAGAAGAAAGGGAAATAATCACTACCTCTTCTACAGTTATTTCACATGCAAAATGAAGAATTAAAGATCACTTATGCCAGAGCAAGGCCACAAGAAAGAGAATGACCTTCCTCTGGTTAGAATATTCGTGTAATACACTCAACTTTTTTAAATTATTTTTTTTAATTAATAACTGTAACGACCTTACAAGATGTCTGGCTCCAGAACAGTGCACAGTCTAAAATTCAGGTCATATTACAGACACGTAAAAAGATTTGGATATGAACTCAGACTGACATCCCACACAAGCGCATTAACCAGTAATGAATTATTTAAAGGACAATAAGTGACCATCCACTTTTAAAAAAGAAAATACATCTGATAAGAAAAGAATAGGTGTGTATTTAAAGTCAGTATTACAAGTTGTGGAAACTACATTAAAAGAGATATTTCCTATATATTTACCATCAACTGATTCCCCTACTGGTTCCTTTACAGGGCTTGTTCCCTCTGCATCCTATTAGGACGTGTCTGACTCCACAGTCAGACAGAATTTACGTACCTACTTAGAAGACTCTAGCTAAGGGGATCTAAATGGTTCTCTGCTTTTCAGCTTCAGTCTTTTGCTTTTGTCTCTTCCCTGGTATACCTCTCCTTAATTCTTTTGTCATTTTTGCTGATACTTAACAATGTGTACTTCTGGATGGCACTATGTCAGATGAAAGATTCTGAAATCTTTGCCTCAATGAAATCACTGAAAATTGCACCCAGGAAGCTTGAAAACCAATTGCTTAGAAAATATGTCAAAAGAATAAACAAAGATTGTAAGGATAATGAAGTGCATTTTGAGCTGCAGATTTCAGTTCCACAACGGACACTGTGGTACAGGTCCAATTACTTGCAGTTGTTCTTGATTTTTACCAGTATATTAAAGATCAGGATAGTACCTTATAAAAGTCTTTTGGGGATGATACTTTGAGGATATTTAAAGATTTTCTGGATTTTGCCTCATTAACATCCATTCTAAAAAGAAAGATCTTGGCAGTGCTTCAGAAATACAAACTTACCTATGCTCAATTGTGTGTCTGTTTTTCAAAACAGCCTGAGAGCTGCAGATGCTTATCCATTTGACACACTGCATGTGAATTTGGGCAGCTAAATATGTGAACCACAAAACACTGATGCCTGTTAAGAAAAACATGTGCTTCATATTAATCAGCTGAAATCTCAAATATTATACTTTATTGTGTTAACACTCTCTAAATAACAGCAACTATTTCTAGTCAGTTCCTCCATGCAACTAGAAAATGTCATTAGCCATGTTTTGGCAGGGTTCTTTGTTTAATTTCTACAGCTAAGGTGGCAAAAGGTTATTAGAAGTAATAGCAAATTTAAAGTTTTATTAGCAGTAAACTGCAGAAGCTAATGGTGATGTCAACGCTAGATAAAACCATTGTCACAGTTAATTTTGAACTCTTTATTTCAAGCTTAATAATAGGAAACTCAATGGAGAAGATATTACACGGCCCATATCACTCATGAGTGCCGCAGGCCTGAGTAACTTGTTATTTTGCTCATGAGTGAAATAAAATGCAGATTATACTGCCTGCTATCAGGGGCACTGCTTTAATTGAGGGTGCATGCACAGCACTGAAAGAGTACCAAGTAGGTTTCATTTTCTCAAATGTTACAGAAATTATCTTTGTGGTTCTAACTTCAACTTGTCAATTTAACATTCTATTATTGCTGAATTTTTAACGTTATTTCCATTCCTTCTTAGTTTGACAAGTGACTGGGTATGTTTGGCTCCTTACTCAGGGATTATATGAAACTGCTTCTGTAACATCCTAATGCCTGTATCTCCTGCCATTCATTTGCTTCAGAAGAAGAAAACAATGGAACATACATATCTGAGTCAGACACATGCCAGCCAACACAAGCTATTTCTCCACTCTGAGATATATTCCCAGTTTGAAATAAATAACACAGGATATGCTTCTCCTTACATTACATCTACTCAGAAAATAGGCGTTTCCAAGAAGTGGCAGTACATGGGAATTTCTGGGGTTTTTTTCTAAAGTCGATTTTTTTTTTTCTATTCATACATTAATTCTGCCACTACACTGGATGACACAAATCACCTAGAAATATCTCCTTGTCAATTGGATGTATTTGTGGACAACCTGTTTCACAGTGTCTGCTATCTTAATTTGGGAAAGTTATTTTCATTATTATCCCAAACCTAATTTTTTAACTTTTTCATCGTAAGACGAAAAGAGCTAAGAATGTCTGATTTCTGATCAGATTCTTTTCTTCAAACTGGACTAGCTGTGAAATATAATCCAGTAAGTCACCTACCAATGAAATCTACAGAAGAACTTTCACTGATGTTAACAGACTTCAGGTGAGGCCTTTCAACACAAAGGGCCGTAAATTTCTCTTTTTATTTATGAATATGTTAAAGAAGATAATACCTTACTCCTTTTGACCAAGCATAGTCAGGACTATCAATATTGCACTGCTAGGCAATTGCTGATGGCATTCTTGCAGGTGTACTAAATTACCGGTTTTCATTATCAAGCTCTGTATCCAGCACGCAGTTGCCAAAAAGTAAAAGTCGTATTATGTGGCTGCAAGTGACAAATAGAAATCCTGACAAAAGACAAGTGTAAGCACAATGCACTGCCATGTAAAGATGCTCAAACTAGTTTTTATGGAAGTAGTATAGGTAGATTAGTATTGGTAGATTAGTGTGGTGTTCCAATGAAGCTAATCTAGTCAACTGAAAAAGAGACAATAGTTGCTACCATAACATAGCATTGCAAAGCGTAGACATATTTTGAGGGACAACATCTGAGCTGCTAAGAGTGAGAAATGAGCTGTTGAACTAATGACCTTTTTTGTTTACTTCAAGTTTTTACTCAAACTATTTCTCTAGTGCAACTGAAAGCAGAATTTAGTAATCAAGTCTCACACTTTTAGCAAGGTACACAATAGCAATACTGTAATAGCTACTTCTGAAATCTCGGGGAGCATATATTAAGTCACTAAGTAATTAAGTGTAATCAATTCTTGATAGCTAAACTAGTCCTAAAATTACAATTCAGTTTTGTCTTGAGTGAAATACTATAAAACCATTTTTCTGAGAAGACAATTGAGAGCCTTATCTTAATGAGACCAACATGGATTTTCTACAACCCAGCAGTTTCTACAACCCCCTGAAATCCATGCAGGCCATCATCCTTCTAAATAAAATCTTGACATTTCCAGTGTCCCGGAGGACCATCTTCTGTAGACATGCCTCCATAATCTCTGGTAAATTACTCAGATTTTATGGCTGTATGTCTACAATAGGTCCTGAGAGAAATGAAGCACTGAAAGCATGAAGCCCCAGTATCAGCACGTGTCACCAATGAAAAGTAAATGGCAGGACCTATTGTAAACTTCAAAAGATAAATGAAACCTACTGTTCAGCAAGCCTCTAAACAATGTAAAATATTATTGTACAAGTTTCTTTGACAAGTTGACTGTATGAAAAGATTTCAGTCACTTCTGTTTATTTTCTTTTGTTTTTCTTTACTGTGGCCTAGGCTAGAATATCAATTTTGTGGCAACACTGAAATCATAATGGCTTTTAATTTCCAAGATGACCATCTTATTTTACACATCTGTTTCTCAGAACTTACATGAGAATTTAAGCATTACTATGCTTAAACTTTACCTCTGCTTCCCCCTTTGAGATCTAATAAAGCCTTTAAAAATCAGTCTTTCTTGTTTTGGGCTGGTTTTTTTAATCTCATTGAAACATTTGCTCAAGTAGAAGACTGCTTTTCCTTTTAGACCTGACTTGATTCAAAGCACTTGCCATTTTCCTCTGTCAGCTCAGAAAACACTGCCCTCTAACTTGAATTTATTAGAGACTCATGCTCAGAATTTCTTCATTAATGTATTGTTGTTTTTTTATTCTGGATATCCTAAACCAGACTATCTCAAATGTTTCACCTAAAAAAGGGGGGAGAACTGGCTGTTAAGCAATGTGAAGTTGCAACCAAAGAGAAAACATTGTATAACCTAGGTTCAAAGAACACTGAATCACTCCCCAGTGTTCTACCAAAAGGTTCATTGTTTTGGACACTGAAATAGAGATGAAATGCTTCACTGAATTTTCCAACCATTTTTGATCTGTATACAACTTGGAAGATGGATTAGAGGAGAAAATATAGAAAATATCCATGGCAGGATTCAGAAATATCACAAGGAAAAATTCTATGGGCAATATTCATGCACTTTGATTCCTTTCTCATCATTAAAACTAAAAGCAGAGATAATTCTTTGGCAGAATTCCTCAATGGCATTAATATAATAACTTAGAAACTTGAAAAATAATACATTTAATTCAGATAATAGTTCAAATTAAACATGAAAATATTTTACAGTTTTCACCAAATATTTTTTCTTCTTCCTCAGAAATATTTTCCTTTTTTGCATGATTTTGTAATTACTATGCAGCCCAAATTTTTAAAATGCTAGAGGTTGTTTTTCTTGCAGAGCATATGCTAAGTGGAAAAATTTTCAAAAAGACAGGACATCTAAGAGAAAAAAGGGAAATCAGCAAAAACAAACTACCAACCCAATTCACTGGTAAAAACACTGAAATTCTTTTTTCTGACAAAGGTATTTATTTTCACGAAGTTACTGAATTATTTTTTTCTGTACATAAAACTACAGTTAAAATAATAAATAAATATTTAGAAACTGACTTTACACATATCCATAACTGTATGGAATGGTTAGTAACAGCAAAAGTGCTCATAAAGGTTTGAATGTTGGGGGTAAAAGCAGGAAGAAATTAGAAGTATGCCAATTTTACTGAAGTCAACAATTGTCTTAAAATGTAAATAAAATGCAGGAAAATACACTTATTATTTAGTTGTATAATATCTGTAAATAAGGAATTAAGACAGAGATAATGCTCAAAGTTGGATAGGTGATTTTTGAAAGGAAACACTAAAATATTTTTTTTTTACATTTTTCTGTTCAGAAGTAACACAAATAAGCAAAATAATTAAACCATTATATTTACTTATATTAAAAGGTCATTTGTTGAAGATGTCTGTCTTATCTATCAGTTGTAAATGCAAATTATTCCTGGTGGACATTTATTAAATATTTTAATCTAGTAGAAGAGAGAAATAGACAAGACAGAAAAAGACAGAGAGCTCTTT
>NW_009970724.1:5555440-5604586 GCF_000747805.2 Chaetura pelagica
TTTATATAGAAAGACTACAAAATCACTTTCATATCCCAAAACTTCTTCAATTGTTTCCTAATTTACTGACTACAGTGAATATTTTATACCATTAAAAACGGGGGAATATGTTTAAAGGTTTAGATCTATATTTCAGTTAAGTTCAATGTGTATTATAATAACTTTTTTTGCCTGAGGTACTTCCTCTGCAAAGGAAAAGGAAGTTTATTTTTATTTTTCACTACAGTTACTCTGTATCTTTTTGCATTAATATTGAACATATCTGTCCTAGTTTTCTCTCTGCCATTCTGTACTTTCCAATTTCAGACTAATAAACCAGGATTTGGGGATTGCTAGAGGGTTATATGAGCATTCTACTGAATTTTAAGTCAAGTTAGTCACATGAATCTTAATTATCGTATGTAGGAAACTGATACCATCCTATGAAATCCCTCGTGATAGAAACAAAAAGGGAAAGTCAAAAGAAAATGTTAGCAGTTTCAGTTCACAGTTCAGGCAAGCTTTTCAGTTTTTGACAGTAAGTAATTTACTATTTACTGCATTATGTTACTTAGATCTGTTTTGAATAAAATAAATATTAAAAAAAACAAACAAAACATAAACCAAGAGACAGGGAAAAGAAAGAAACACTCTCATGTCCATTTTTCAGTTGAGAAACTGGGCCAGAATGTTTGGAGAATATCAGTAGCAATACAAATGCACAAAACCAGAGCTGAACCCTAAAAGCTCCAAGTATTGATCTATCTCAAATGTGTTATCACATTTAAATTTGGCCCAGACTTCCATGCATGGCCAAAATGTTACTGAATCACTGGGAACATGGTCTAACTGCAATGAAATGCAGGGGTTTGGTTTCATCTCATTTCAACAAACAACTAATTTGCAACTGGTTAAAACAAGATGTGCAGAGATTCTGGTTACATTTGGCATTCATACATTTTACAGCATTCTATGGTACTGGTTTAAGCAGCAGCTCACAAAAATCCAAAAATTCCATGTGTTCACCTGATAAACAGTCTTTTGCAGCACATTAATTTGTGGCAGTAATCCCCACTATTAGACATCTAAGTTATTTATAGTAAATTACAATACTTTCTGCATTACAGAAGATCATGATTTATACCTCTGCTGACCAAAGTTCGTTGGATTTTCAAGGTGCTGTGCCTTCACAGCATTAGGCACTGCTGAATTCCAGCTTCTCTTAGTCATAAAAGAGTATTTTTATTCAACCATCAAACCTCAGGTAACATTTGTGGATTGGAATCCTAATGAGTCAGAAGCTGATGGTTGTTATCTAGTCTAGTCATTATCACACCCTTTGTCAAGAGTCAAGAAATCACTGATTCATGCTCTGATTTTCAGGCAGGATTGGTTCTACTCAGACATCAATGAAGTCCAATTCTGTGGCAGTTTCAATCACAGGCATCCACCTAATATCCTGCAAAAAACACCCAGTTCTACTACTAACACAGTTCTTAAGTGCTGCTCTCTGCAAGGTGTCCAGACCTGGAGTCATCTTCAAGTGACTCTCGTCTGTGCTCAAATAGAGCAGCTGACCTCTCAGCAGTGAAATATCAGGGAGTCAGCATAAATGATACTCAGATACTCACTTAGTGAAAACTCAAATCATTTCTCATGATGGCGAAGTCCCTGTGCGTTGCTGAGATTTTCAAATGCTCCAGGGTCAAGCACCATCTCCACTCCGCCTGTTTCAAAGGGTGCCTTCAATTACCTCCAATGCATAATTCTGCCCCTCCTTGGAGCTGAGCTAGCTGCCATTTAAACATGTCTCTTTTTCAGAAACAGTTTGCTGTCTTTAAACTTCTAAGGATAATGGTTCACTATCATTTAAATTCCTTCTTCTTCTTACAGTTCTGCCAGTTTTCTGTTGTGCACTGTAAGTATGTAACACTTTTGAATAGCTACACTTAAAAGCTATATATCAATAATTATTCTCCCTCATCCTGTCAAAACTAGTGTTTTCCACCATCAGTTCTGAATCCTGAGCCTCCTTCTAACTACCATGTTGAGCTCCACGGCAAGTCTGGGAACACTGGCTTAGTGTTCTGACATACCAAGCATTTTCAAGTAAGCAGGTCCTCTCTGTTCTCAATTCCTACATATCTAAGCTAGAAGGCTCTCTGAACATTTGGTTGAAAAAAAGTTTTATCAAAAATCAGTTAGAGTTTCTGTGCTAAAATGAACACCAGTAAGTTATTCCAATACAAGAAATCAATACAGACCATTGAGTATAGGAGTGCCAAGTAGCACCAATAACCACACAACTTCTACGTTGATGTAGGGACAGAAATTGCTGGGAGAAAGGTGATGGGGAGCAGATGCTCTCTCCTTGTCCCAGGCTTCTCACCCTGCTACATGCATGTGACCGCACTAGACAGTACCACAGCCGTGTGCACTCTGCTGGAGAACTCTCTAACTGAATATTTAGTTAAATTCTCAGTCAGCATTCAGACATCATGTGATTTTGATGTCCAGCTTTCAGATAAAAATGGAGGTGTTTATTAAGAAGGTGAAATCCTAACAAAATGTTCCAAACCTTTTACTGACTGGAGAGGCTGGAAAGGGTAATATGGTAATATCTACCAATGTTATTAGATTTATACTCAGAAGCTTAGTTACATTTCCTCCTCTGTAGAATCGAGACAACAAGTTAGAAATATTCAAAATCTTCCACTGGAGAATCTTTAAGGTAAACAAGCAATCACTTTTAATGATCTCTTATAATCTCTCAAAAGGGGAGGATTAAAAACTGCTTAACTGTACTTCTACACATTTTTTTCTATTATCAGCTGCTATGAATAATCTCATAAACAATAATAGCCAAGGCATCTGTAAAAGTCTTACACATCACTGAAAGACGTTCTATAACTTATTTGCACAAGAACACTGCAAAGAATAATTTTCCATTTTAAAGGTATTTTCAAATCAAATGAAAAATTATAACATCTAGAAAATACTGGTATATTTAAACAAATATGTAACTACATAAGACCATTAATCATTAATTGAATATAGTAAGACTTAGTTTATTCATATATAATTTAATGTATTCTCAAAGATCTGAAAATTTTAATAAATTATTTATATAGCAGCTGTTCAGTAGATAAGAAAAACTGATAAAGAATGTAAGAAAGTGTGAATAACTAGAGGCAAGCACAGATAGCAAGGGGGTAAAGACAGCCAAGAGAACAATCAGCAACATCTTCAACAGACCAGAGGTAAAGTCACTTTTCTTGAAGAAGGTAGTATGGGCAGCATTAACTGCCAATAGCACAGTAACAAAATAACCAAATTATTTTAAATGGGTAATTTTTCATCTGTTGATCTTAACAATACTCAGCAACAAGAAAACTTATTTTAAAAAATTCAGCATTTGGGCAATTTTTAAAACTGCCTTTTTCCTTCCATTACATTTTCATTTTAACTAAGGTGAACTTTAGTCACTCCCACGATCTTCTAACCTTTACAAAAAACAATTATTTAGAGTAAGGGAGAGCAACTCCTATGCCTACAGACTTTTTATGTGATAGAACAAACTCAGAAGGACTAATAGCAGTGAAATTTCATTAGGAAACATCGATATCAACAACATACAAATGATGACAAGTGGTGATTTAAGCTTCCATACCATGCCAATACCTAGAGAAGAACTTGTACTATGGTATCTTGGTGATTCTGGGCTGGTCACATATCCTAAAAAAGACTGAAGAATATGCTGTAACAACATGGAGTGTTTGGTCTGCATGGGAGGAGCAATGCTTGCTGCCTTAAGCTGGGAGCTAGAGGAGGAACTGACTGCTCACCTTAACTGGACAGACTCTATCTAAAAGAAGTGGGAATGTCAACCTAGCAATAGCAATCCATGCAAAAGAAATACACTCCCTGTATCCAATGAATAGAAAATGTATGTGCAAATGTTGGTGGCAGCACTGAAGGACAAGTTCTTGGTCTTTGGGAAACGTGACGTCAGAATCATTTGAGCTATTAATCTGCATATCTAGACAATGGGAGTTAAAAAAAATGTTGCTACTGCGCAGAAAGATGTGCCTACACAATGTACCAGAGAAAGATACTCCTGAATTATGCCAAACAACTTTTCTTCCTAAATGAAAGCATTATCATATTGTTTTAAGCAGTAGCATTTGAGTTACTTCTTGGTTCTACTAATTGATGTCAGGATAGGTCAGGAGCAGAAGGTAGTTTTAAGATTATGGACTGATGCAGAGAATATCAAATAAACCTTTGGGATCCTCACAGGACTGAAATATTATGGATAAGGAGCCAAAGTAAGACTGAGCCAGTCCCTTTGACTCCGAAAGCCCAGAATGCATTGACCAATATGTATTTCTTCCGCTCTCCCCAGTTACCACTTTCTAATGACTGTGGTATATCACAAAGACCTGCACCAACATTCTGCTTTATAGAAGACCAGAGACAAGCACAACTTAAGTCCAGTTTTCAGTTTGTACTGCTCTCTCAACACACCAGAAACCAGAGGTGCTCCTGAACCACCTTACTATGCAACAGCAGAACAACATAAATTTAATTTCACGCAAAAGTAAATATTGGCACAAAAGAACATCCTCTGTTTCAGCCTTCTTTTAAATACTACATATAATAAAGGCAATAGAGTTCCCCAAGCATACTATATAGATTCTTGTCTGTATTTTTACAAATAAATTCAGTCAACTGAACCATGAAATACTAAAAACAAACAAAAATCCTATCACTTGTTCATGTGGCAGAGAAGGTTAAATGCTTACATACTAATAGAGATAGATAAAATTCAACTGGTAAATATACATTTTTAAGCATTCATTCTCAGCCTCTCTAGGTTGAACTACTCCCAGGGAGGATTTCTGCCCCAACTACACTCCAAGTTACAAAAATTGCTGTCTCCTGCTGTACGTTTTCACAGAGAGCACCATCATACAGTTCATCCAATAGATTTTTCAGAAAATAAAATGAAACCTCACTATCTCCTTTCCCAACAGTTCTGTAAACACTTCTACTTATCTAAGTGTTGTAGTTTCATCTCCCTAAATACATTTTATATATTGCAGGCACAACTATTAGAAGAATTAAAAGCCATCTGGCAAGCAGCCTTTCAACCTCATTATTTTGATTTCAAAACATAAGCCCTAACAAAAGCTTTCATTTTGTAAGCAGCCATAATAGCAAATCTTTCATCCTCTGCACTTGAATTCTCCCGTAGCTGACAGCAGTACCTTATGTTCCCTTTTCAGTCAATTTATATTACTTTGTTATCCTTCCTTAGGTCTTCACCCAACACACACAAAACATAGTCATTAAATTAATGGTTCTGGTTCATGTCTTCAAGCTTTTTTTTTAAGTGATAGCCTGAATGGACCTCAGAAAGCACCACAGTTTTTCTTAAAAGTATTCTCTATTGTGCAAACAAGCGCATCCTAAATACAATCTCATTACTATCTAAGAGTAGAAAGTAAACAGATTGAGAGATACCTCCTACACTAAATTAGCTTTTCTGTTGGTGCTAGGTTTATTTAATAGTAACTACTGAATGGGGATGTTGAACTACATTCTAAAGAGTCTTATGGCCAGTATGTATTGTGATGCTCACAGTAGTTGTGTCGAAACAGAAAAAGCCTTGTGAAATTTGGAACGGCTTTTTGTGTCTGGAAATACTCAGGATGAAATACCAAAATCCAGAGGCTGCAAAAAGAAATCTGTAAAACACAATAAACTTCTCTCCAAATAGCTGGGACTCACACCGTTGCAGGACTGAACTGCAGGTCCCATGATTATATCTCTTAAAGAATTTTTAGTACATCTTGATTGTAGGCTTGAAACAGAAAAGCATTCTATTTGTTCATTTTCTTTGAAATGTTTTAATAAAAATTAGATAAAATCACTATACTACAAACAATGAAGGAGAGCAAGCTAAATTCTGACAGTTTGCTTGTGTTTGAAGTGCAGATATTATCAAGCTAATATTACAATTTTATAGTAAATATCTGACCTCTTCAAGCGACAAAAACCTATTTGGATTTGTGTTTCAGTAGAACCTTCTGTGGGTTTATTTCAAGTCTTTTTGCCCAGAATAAACAATATTTGGATTAACAGACTTCATTAATCACTTCACAATGGTCATGCATTTGTGGAACTTCATATTTCAAGATCCAAATGTTAACACTATTGCATTGGACTGAAAAAGATGAAGTTTTTGTACTGAAGCAGATGTTTCCCGAAGATAAAACTTTACCTAAGTACAATTGTGTCATTTCCACTACACTTGAAGGTTAAGTGGAAACTGTTTTCAACATCCTTAGCAAGAGTTGCTCCTCCACAATTTTCCTTTCCATCTATATGAATGTAATTAATGTCATAACCTAGGACCAATTGTAAATCATGCAATTTCCAACAGAACTATGATGAATACATATTAAAATAAAATTAAAAAGTGGTGCAGCAACATAGTCCCTGGAATTTAACACTCTGTGGTCAGAAGGTCACATATGTTAAGATGTTATTTATATCCCTATTAAAGTTCTGATCTGTGGGAAGCAGGATAGAAGCAATGTGACTCACTTTACAAATAAAGAATCTATTGTTGTACTGTACATGTTTTGTTTCTGGGTACTAAATGATATAATAAGGGGAAAAAATATCTTCACCAAGAGATGTAAGTATCTTTTCCTACTAATTGTCCAGTAAGTGCTTCATTAAAAAAATAACAAAACCCAAACATTATTATTAAGTCATACTAATTAATATTTCTCATTTTTTCTAATTTCTGTGTACCTCATGACATCAGACTAGATACAGGCTAACAGGATATTTTTACTACAGTCATGCTGAACAACAACCATATAAAGAAGAAAGAACAAGGAATTTATGTATATTGCATACTTTAGATCAAGACAGTGAATTATTCTGATCTAAAAATTAACCCAGGTCATCTGAAATTAATCTTGCAAGCCTTTATTCACCAGAGAAGCCTCTCCATGACAGTCAGTGCAAACTATACTGTAGCTTAGCTTTTGTAACACCAATTTTTACCATTGATATTATTATTTTACTACTTAACATCACGTCAGCAATTACAAAAATGAAATACAGACAATTTTGTATGAACAAGATATTCATCTCCCCTCCAAGATGTTTTAGTTGAGAAAAAATCAACTAGCCTAAAATAGTACAAAGGTCACTATTACAGGTACCCAGGTTCTAAAACACCTACACAGCTTGGTAATAGCCAAAACTCTTTCTACTGTTTTTATACCAGCTTAATCTATTTTGGCAATGAATGCAGAGGAAGGGTTTTTTCTTCTCACAGTTTCATAACCTAGTTGTGAATGTGCTTGGCATGAGTTTGATAGGACACCATTACCTTGGTTATGGCTTCGTCTTTCTGGCACAACCATATTCCCTTTGAGCATATTCCTTTTTAGTTGCAATAGAAAGTGTGAGTCTTGTTGTTTACTTGTTTTCTTTAGGAGAAGCAGCAGCAAAGTCATAATTTTATTCACTTCCCACACTGACAACAAGCAAGTTTCACATTTCTGTGCATTTGAAACAACCTGTAAGGAGAGGCTGAATCACTTCCTTCTAGAGGTATTGTCCTGGTTTGAGCCAGGATGAAGCCAATTTTCCTTTTTACTGTTTTTTTTTTTCCTTCAGTAAGCTTTCTTGTAACTAGCAACAGTGTGTTCTTCTAGGCTTATAAGACAGTGGAATGTTTTTCTAACTACTGAGGCTTCAAGGTCGCACCTTCACTCTGCCGGCTCAGACACTATGGGGAGATCTGTGACCCCCCCGTAGGAGGCTGAGTTAGACAGCAAAATTGGCCAAAGATATTCCATTCCATATATCTATGTAAGCTCAAAGGAAGGTCAGAGATCACAGAAGACAACTTTCTTTCCTTTTTCTTCTTCCCTTCTCTTCCGTCCATGGCTGGCGTCCGGGGAGGAGACTGTTCATCCATCACCGTCGACCCTTAGGCTTGAGCTCTCGTGACCCCCATAACTCTCTGCTTTCTCCAGCAGCAGCTCCGGGATTCCTCAGGACTCTTCCCAGTTCAGGGAAGTGCTGTGGGGGTGGGGGGAGGCGAGAGGCTTTTGCCCATACCTAAATCTATCTGTATATAATTGTATATATTTTCTTCTATTATTCATTAGTGTTTTAATGAAAGCTGTGTAGTTTAGTTTTCAATCCAGCCAAGTCTCTCTCTTTTTCTCTCTCTCCTTCCCTACCTGGGTGGGGCGGGGAGGGGATCGAGAGCATTGTTGTCAGACCTGAGTCAAACTGTGACAGGTATAAAATTTTCCTAGTATCTAAAATATGTTGCTATTAAAAATGGCATTTGTTTAATTTTTACTTATATTGAGAACACCTGATAAATCAGTTTGTAATATATTATTACAAAAGCAGTGTCCATAGAAAGATACAGCACAACAGAAATGCTATCTGTTCAATTCTTTTTATAAATTTAAACTTGAAACACAGCAAGCACAGTTGATGACAGTTTTCTGGACATGAGGATCCAGGCAGTAATGCCTCAGACAACAGATTGTCCCTGAGAAGAAAAAAAAAATAAAAGGTGGAAAGAGTAGAGGTTGGGAGGAAAAAGAAAGGCAACAGAGACCACAGAGAATCAGAAATGCTGCCAAAACTGCAATGCTCACTATGTTTGCATACCTCCTTATACCTTCTGTTTGTCTCGCCCACATACAACACCTGATTTTGGAACACGGGCCATCTCTTGATAGTTAGACTGCATACCAAAAGTTGCTATTCTACTGTTACCTATGCATTTAACAACATCCAATAAGCAAATATCATTGTTAAAACGAAATGGTGCCATGATAGCTGCGCCTAGAGCTTCCCTGTTGCTTCCCTCTGTGCTCCTGTGGCATGTTTGCCCTTTTCCTCTCATGTACTGACACCCAGCTGCAGCCAAAGACATTTCCCTACCTCCACATTTAAGTTTCAGCCCACCAAGAAACTACTCCAACAGAATATTTAACAACATTATACATTAACTTTTAGGGGTTGCTTCAATACTTTCAACTATCTCTAAATAAAGATCCATTTACTGGTTTCCTCATTAAGCTTGAAGAGAAGGTGGCTGTTATATTTAGCAGGCACACCAATGTTTCTTCCCATCACTAAGACAACCATAACATTTCACCATTTCATTCTTTGCTGAACACTTTTTTCCCATTTTATTTTCTGCTCTGCAAAAATCAGTACATTTAAAACACTTCTTTTATATTCATTTTCATAAGTGAAACAATCATTCAAAAATTATAAGGTTTTTTCTTCTGCTTTTTTCCTTCTGTGTGAGATTAGCACACACAGAAGTCCTGGAAGCACTTTCTGAAGAACTAGAAATGGCTTGGCAGGAAACAGATTACCTCTTACATTGATGACAATACATTGGATCGTTCCACAATCTGTCTACCAGATTATTTTTTTAAATTTTGCTGGAACTAGACTGCCACTCTCTGTACTACCACACGCACACAGCTACTCCAAGTCTCTCCAGATCATCAGCACCAGTGGTTTTCTTGCTTGCATACTGAGCACCACATCCCAACTCTGAGAGCTCCTTTCACTTGACAGGTAGGCTTCATTCCTCTTGGTTGTGGAATTTAGAAACTCAGACAATGACAAAGCAACAGTGTTTGGTGGGAATCCATAATCTTGCATACAAAGTTAATCTTGTTTGAAATCCTTCAGCCTACATGGAGAAGCTGGCTAAAAAGTACTATTAATGACTTTCAGAAAGATCAAAAGAGAGCTACATTATTTATGTTTTATGGAAAGATGTATTTAATGTGTATAAATCCATTTTGATAATACCAGTGAGTTTAATAGACTGATAGATGTATCTTCTAAAGTACAAGAATGATCACCTGCAGTTTATGAAAATTTTGACATTTCCCTGTTGATTAGTCTAATTCGTCTGTTTGTTACTTAACAAACAGCACCCTCTGTAAACCCTCAATAAAATGTAAGTGCTTTTCTTAGAAGTGTTAACAATCCATGGATGTCAGAAGCGTACTTTCTCTTTGAGCTTTGGGAATGACATCGGTGAAATGGCATCTTCAGTCTTCTGCATTCTGGAATTGCTGGTAGCTCTCTAGAGAATGGATCTTTAGTCACTCATAGACAAAGCAGCAGCTTTTGGCAGCAAAAGTTTTAAGTAGTCTGTTAAAAAAGGGAGTGTCCATGCTAATGACATGGTGCTAATATGAAAATGCCTGTTTTAGTAACTCTTTCAAGTCTCTGAGCTCTGAATTTTCCATGGGCACAAGAGTCTCATGAGCTGGCAAATCAGGAAGTTAGTAAACTACGTCTTAGAAGGCACATCAAAAATCTAGAGTCTTACAAAGTAATAAAAGCAGCAGACTCTAAAGCTTGACTGAAAAGAAGCAGCTCTGCAGGCTGGGGCTGGAAGAAAATAAATAGCACACCAAATAGAACACAAAGCACAACCACTCTTCCCCAGATTACACTGCCTCTTGGGTTCTTATTAAATATAATCAGAGGAAACTGAAATCTAAATTTCACATAATGGAAAGGAAATACAAGACACTTTTGCTTTGACCTTAGTGGTGTTGACAGGTTTAAAAGGTCAGCAAGCAGGCATATGAGGATGATATTTATATCGTAGTAAAATAAGGAGAATGGTTAAGGATCTTTAAATGCTGTATTTAAACTATGAAAACATTTGATTGCATTTTAGTTCTGTTTTACTTTGATATGCTGTATATGTGGCACTATCATGGAATGCAGGGCCCTGCCAAATACAAAAACGACATTACAGACAACAACCACAACAGCAAGCATGATGAAATACTAAGCTTAATATTGTTCCTTGATTTTTTTAAAGACAAGAAGAGCATAAAGATTACAGAATTCACAGTGAAAATATATACAGTAAGACAAAAAAGGATGTTTCTATCAGAACTGAAAACTAGAGAGACAGCTTGGTCAGAAGATGTGTAATGTCTGCTGTCATAACACAAAATCAATGGTGACAAGCAATCTATACCAGAAAAGAAACACACTTAGATGCATGCTGTAAATATATGTCAAGAAAAATATAAACGAATCACAATTTCACAAAGAGTACCAAATCTCTGCAAAACAGCCCAGGTTGTTTCTGTGCTAGAAGTGACCCTTTCTACATCTGCTAGCAGATCTGACAGCTCCAGTTGCCAGGATAATGTATGTAGCATAAAGAAGGATTTTCAGAATCATAGTAATAATCCCTTCACAACTATCAACACCCACAGAACTCACTTTTTGACATCCACACAGACATACCTAGGGGAAACAGGATTTACTTAAAAGCAAAATGGTAATATCTCTATTTATGACTGATCCCACACTAAAACATTCAAAAACAAATTAAGGAAGCACTGTTAAATACTCAAAACTAAGGATGCGTGAAGTTTCTTCTGTAATTTGACAAGTCTTGGCCACGAGTCCACAATTTATTATGTAGGAAAATAAACTCAAAATGTCTGAATGCACATCCCTAAGATACGAACTCAAAAGTTTTGAGATGTCTGAATCAGAACACGGCTTAATTCTGTGTGCAAATACTAATTATTGGTTTCTGCACAGTCTGCATTACAGTACTTATTAATGGCTTTCTTTCACAAATATACAACACATCTTCCTACATTTACTGCTATACCTATATTGCCATAACAATGCTATTATTATCATGGTCTTAAAACATATTTTGAGACTTCAAATAAAATCCTAAAGCCTGTAGTATATTTATAGTACATCTGCCACTCCCAATAAGCCTCCAGATGTGACTCCAATAGCTTATTACTTATAATTAAAATATCACCTCTCTCAGGCAAGCAGTCAGTAAAACTATTCATCACAATAAAAGATTTCCCTCCATTTTTTTAATTTGGTATCATCATGGAAGTGTACTAATTTTCAAATAGGACAGCCACAAAATGAACACAGTATCTGAAAGAACCAGAAATAGTCTTAGCAAAATAAATTCTCCTTAGGGACTAATCCATTAGGGATAATTGGTTATATTCTGGCAGACTAAGCTGGAAAAGTCTACCAACAAGCTGCTAACACAATGGAGACATGGTGCTACATATTTTGGAAATCTTAGTGAGAAGACAGACTAGGAAATTGCTGTTAAGAGTAGGATGTAGATAAAATTCATAGAATGTCTTGCATTGGAAGGGACCTCCAGAGGTCATCTAGTCCAACCCCCCCCATCATAAGCACGGGACATCTCCAACTAGAACAGATTGCTCAGTGCCCCATGAAGCCCGACATTTAATGTCACCAAGGATGGGGCCCCCACCACCTCTCTAGGCAACCTGTTCCTGTGATCCACCACCCTCATATTAAATAACTATTTCCTAGTGTCCAACCTAAATCTGCCCTTTTATAGCTTAAAACCATTACTCGTCCTATTGTTACATGCCCTTGTGAACAGGTCTTCTCCAGCCTTCTTATAGGCTCCTTTCAGTTACTGGAAAATCACTATAAGGTACCCCTGGAGCCTTCCATTTTTCAGGCTGAGCAACCCCAACTTGGTCAGCCTGTCTTTCTAAGAGAGGTGTTGCAGCCCTCTGATCATTTCCATTGCCATCCTCTGGACATGCTCCAACAGGTCCACATCCTTCTTGTGTTGGGGGCTCCAGAGCTGGATGCAGTACTCCAGGTGAGGTCTCACCAGGGCAGAGCAGAGAGGCAGAATCACCTCTCTCGATCTGCTGGCCACACTTCTTTTAACACAGCCCAAGATGTGGTTGGCCTTCTGGGCTGCAATTGCATGCTGGTGGCTCATGTCCAGCTTTTGATCCACTAGTACCTCCAGGTCCTTTTCCACAGAGCTGCTCTCTAGCATGTCCTCCCCCAGCCTGTATTCACATCTCTGGTTGCCCCAGCCCAGGTTCAGGACCCTGCACTTGGCCTTGTTGAGCCTCATGATCTGATCAGTCTTGAAGTACGATACAGAATTTAAAAGCAATCTAAATTCTAAAATCTGTACTAAGATATGAAAGTTCAGATAATTTAGAGTCGTTTCATTAGAAACTATGATTTAAAAAGTACAAACTTACATAGAGGGTACTTGGGAGTGACTTACAAATCATACCATTCACATTGAGAATATGTATGCAAATTACACATTATAAGAGAAACTATAGAAACTAAAATTTTAAATCTAAGTTTAAAAATACGTTTATTGTGATTTAAAGCTAATATTACTCATTACTTCACCAGCATATTAGTGCAAACAATATTCTCTCACTTCCTCTGGGTCTTCTTCAATCTTATCTGGATTTATTTCCCATGCATTTCTGAGTAATTAAGAGTTATAGGCTTGATATCTCTTGAGTTAAAAACAACATCCATGATCCTGCTGTTTCTTTTGTATGGTTTTGTGGTGGGTTTTTTTGGAGTGAGTCTCTAAAACAAGGATTTAAAAAAATAAAATGAGGCTATTTTAACTAGAAAGAATCAGTAATTTGTTTTTATCCAATATATTAAGTAAACATTCCTGTTAAGACAGTGATTGATCCAAGCTGCTGTTAATAAGGGTAGCTGAAAATATAATGTTAGGCATTCCTTCAGCAGATGTGCACATTCAGGACTATGGTAACTAAGCAAAAGTTGAAAGCAGGAAACTTATCTTTCGATAAGTACATTTAATCAACCAAACCTTCATTTGAATTATATACCAAAAGAAATCTAAATGACTCACAAGTCATTCACAAGTAGAAATGTTGAGGAACTTTCTGATTAAACTGAAAATTATAATTTATCAAATCTGAAATGTGTTGCAGAAATGCCACTCATTCAACAAACTCTCGTCAGTGCACTGGCAGAATACCCACCAGGGCTTGGCTGGGACCCAGGTTTCTGGAGCTCCAAACAGACACATTATGTGGGGTTTTCTAAGAACAGTGGGTTTAAGTCCCCACTGTCCTGTGTCACAAGAGTGTTTCCTACAGGAAAGTGCCAAAACCTTGAACTGGAGTTCAACTGATGCTCTCAGAGACTCCAGACCTAGTATTGTGGAACCAGGATCCTGTACATTTGGACACACCAACCTCAACAGGAACACAGCTCCTGCACATGAAGCAAAGCACAGTGTGGCTGCAAGAGCCTCAACTGAATTCACTGCTGTCAGAGCTTTCAGATTTCATGTGTTAGTGCTGGAAGCCTCAGTTTCTTGGCTGTGCTTTTAACAGACATTGCAGAGACAGAAATTCACTGAGAAATTTCTTCATGACAGGCACGCATTTTTTTGAGTTCAGTTTAAAACATAAGTCATGTTTTTTAATATGTCATGATAGTGTAGCATGGTATAAGTGTATTTGAGCTAGGTTTAAACTTCATAGCTCAGAAATTACTAACAATATAACAATGGTACCACTGGCTGACCATCCAGTTAACTACCTTCTGTCTACCTAGATGCAATTTTGTCTGCTCCATAACCACACAGTACTACCACCAATTTGACCAGCTAACTGATAAAAAAACCACAAACTTAATCTTGTCTGGATTATTGTCTCCTCCAAATTAACTCAGGGTGGCTACATTGAGAATACAGCACACTTCCCAATGAAGGCAAACCTTGATGTATAGACGTAAGGCTATTTTTTTTCTTGCCAGACTAAAAATATACATGGAAAAAGCATGGAATTTACAGGCAGGTGTGAGGGGAAAAGGAATGGTAGCTGCAGTATTCAGCTCACAGAAAATATATATGAGTATATACAATGTGTCAACACATGGCAAAGTGTGAAGAAGAATATATAACTGCATGTATAAAAGAATATGTGAATATGTGTGTTCACAATATTAAGAAATCTGACGTTCAGGAGTAGCTATTATATGATCTGTTGAATCCATAAGCAAATCCCTGGTTGCTGTAAGGTTGGCTAAAAATTGAAATTAATCCAGCAAATCCCTGGTTGCTGTAAGGTTGGCTAAATTTAAACTTCAAATTAATCGGTAAAGATGCCCCTTCTCTACCAACTTATTTATTGTAGAGAGCTGACAGTCTCATTATTTTGTTCCATGGGACTAGTAGTAACGTCATAAGTATTCTCTGGTTTCCTAGTAGACCAATTTGTAGGTCTTGCTTAGGTCTTGAACTTAGTCATTATCAGTGAGACAAACAACAGGCATAGAGAAATTCTCCAAAACGTCAATAAATTAATCTTTCAGATTGAAAAATTGGGAGCACTATAGTACTGTCTGGGATTTAAGTTTATTATTTTAGGCAGAAAAGATCTGATGGTTGGTTCTGGTTCATTGAGTTGTTCTGTTTGTTTCTCCCCTTTATTATTTCCTGGGACCCTAAAAGACTGACTGCATGACACTTGGTCTTGGGCACTTGCTTTCCCTCATTATCTCTAAGGAGGAAAAGAATATATCTTTTTTTTACCCTTATTGCTTCACTAACTTAACCAAATATTCATTTATCTTTTAAAAAGAAAAAGACAATTGAAATACTGCAGAAGTTATGTCTTACATATTAAGAAAAACATCATTCAGGCAAAATGCTAAGCATTTAGATAATGAAACAGAATTATTCTTTTTCTAGGGTTTTCCATTTCATGTTTTCTCATTTTCAGCTTAACTTGAGCAATTTAAGACTGACTTTGTGTGATATAAAAGAAACATTTTCTGCACCAGACTATGGAATCATATTACAAATAATTTACCTGCATTCAATAATAACATTTTTATACACCATCATTAGTAAAAAATGAAATAAATGGTGACACCTCAGATGGTGTGAACTGGCAAAGCTCTCCTGACTGCAGTGGAGTTCTGCCAATTCCTACATTGGCTGGGAGTTTAGATCCTAAATTAATCTTAAAATTAGAAAGAAATAAATTACAAATTTTCTCTCCATAAATAAAGCAATGTCAAAGAAAACATAAATCTTCTATCCAAATAATTTTTAAAACATGTGATAAAATATACTTATTTACCAGTAACTGCACCTGAGATACATAATTGGCAAGGTATCCATGTGAGAGATGAAAAAAATTGCATTGCAATAAATCCAATGAGGATTTTAAGCTTGAGAAAGATTTTTAAGAAATTTGATTATTTGATTATTTTTTCCTTTCTTCTTAATCATAAGTGAAAACTCTCCCATGAAATACACATAATTGTTTTCTTTTCTCATCCATGTCCATATGGTACAACAAGCTTGGATCCAAAACATTTTCTCACGAGTGAGGGTAAATGCCTGATCATTACTTTGAGCATATGGTATTTTTTTTGTTGTTTTTCTCTTTATAAATACTTTATTATAATGTATTAAATTATATGGAACTTATATCCAACGTGGTTCATATGTACAGCAAGCAGGAATACTATGTACCCTGCTTCAGCAAACTGCACAAGTATAACATTCATTAGAATCGCCCCACTGCAACTACATCTGTGAATTGTTAAAAATAAAGTGTATTATGCAATCTTAATTACTTATTACATTTTAGAACTGGCAATATAGTAATTCTGATTTCCAGTTCTAAAATATTTAATGACGTATACATTGTATCTGTCTTTAATGTATGATATGAACAAGACTTCTCCATCAGCTCTATTTTGTGCTGCTTCCCCCTTTCAGAGCTTGTCACTTCTCACAGGACAGGACCCAAGAACAATGAGACTTCATGGGGTAAAGATCCAAGTAGCCAAAAGGTACCAAAATCAAAATGTCAATGCCTACAATACACTGTAAAAATATGATAGGAAAAAAACCCTCTGGCCACCTATTTATAAACCAGCAAGTCCAAGGTTTTTTCATTAAAAAATGGACCAGGGCTTTCCTTCAAGGGTTCTCTAGTCAAATTGACAGAGTTTCAAAGAGCTTTGGGGTTTAAGATCTTTGAGATGACTATGTATAAACCTTCAAATCAAGTGAAATTTGTTAAATGCAAGGAACAGAAGCATCATATTGCAAACCAGAATGATGACAATCAGACTTACTGTGTGTCATTAATTATTAGACACCTTCTATAGCAAAAAATACTGCTTGGTTTATGTAAAGTCAATGTGAAAAGCCTGGCCTGCACCTTGGAGACCCTCTGTCACTCTCAGCTGATGGTAAAGGGAACCTAGGGCATAGGTTATCTAGCTTAATTAGGTGGTGTACACTGGGTTGTGTGAATTTCCCCTCTACATACAAAATATATATAATTTCATTTAAAGAGGAGCTACCTCTTTTTTTAGACATCAGGAGGAAAGCAAGAAAAATGTTTAATGGCAATGGCTTGGGAAAAACAATTTTGACAGTGCAGGCAAAGTTGTCAGCTCATTTAAATCAACTTAGTGCTTACTTTTTCATACAGCCCTGCAGACTTTTGAAAGCTAAGAATATACACAGCTAAGAAAAAGTATGGCTAACAGTTAATCTGGGAAAATAGATCTCTGGAAGAGGAAGTACCCATAGAGAAGGTGGATCCACTTATAAATTCTGAATTCTTAATCTTTAAGATAAATGAGTTCAACATTTCTAGCACTGTGGACCAGGCAGTAGTTTTGGGACTGTCTTTCATGTCACTTTTCTAGACACATTCAACGTGTTTGCTCAGTCACAGGAAGGGCATTTGGCTGTTGAATATCATAGGATCTTCATGGGCTTCATTCTGCATCTATACCTAAGCAAATACGGCTGCAAAAGAAAAATTTTCTTATGGGTTCCATCCCACCTACAGCAAAGCATCAGAACCAGAAAATAAGCAAAATGTGAATCCATCCATACTTTGCAAACTTTGTGCAAGTACTGTACCTAACAGTGCAAAGACATACAGTTCCTGTAAACTTCATCAGAGGAAGAAAAAAAATCTCAATAAGTAAAATCTATTAGTCAGGTATCATGAGCTAACACAAATTATTTCCTTCTCCCAAATCTTCATCTGCTCCCCACCAGAATGCAGTAGCCAAGAATCAAATGAAGCAACCAGGAAGGTTATTTTCAACCTCAATTCATTTATATAACTTTAGTTAAATTCTTGCCTTTTGGAAGCATAGTTCCATTCTTAATGAAAACCAATTTCCAGAGGTATGCTGCAGATAAGCAACGGAAACTTTGGCATCTCTAATCAGAAGGGGAAAAATGAGTTAGCTCTTTCAAATACTATTTAAAAACAAATAAAACAAGCCCAGTTCATTTTTCCAAAGGCCCACAGCAATTTCAGGGTAGCCACTGTCAGGAAGAGTCAGACAGGCTGTCAAAAAGTAAACGTACCTTCTGGCTGTGAAGATTGCTGGTCCCTAAGGAAGCCATGTTTCCAAATTTGAGAAAGAAATCCTTTTTTATTATTATTTTTTATCTTTCATTAGAACAGCAATGTATCATCACAACATAACTGTGTAAGTTCTTAGCAGTAATAAATCATAATACTGAATCTCAGAAGCAAAATGCTTCAGATATCAAGGCAAGATTTACAGGGTGAATTTCTCAGGAGCTTAGTTCACTGGTGTGATATTTGCAAGTCAGAGCTATTCAGGTTTACACTCAGTGTCTGACATGTTGAAGATTTTATTGCATTCAGAAACTGGCAGAGCACATACTGAGAAAGATGTGTAAGAGGCAAGTGGAGAGTGTGTTGTCAGATTCTTAGTGCATTTAGGGTTACGAGAACAGTACTTAGACCTGTCACAGTCAAGTATGCAGAATTCTTAATTTTCAACTCAGGTTAGTATTAGGAATGACCAAAAGTAAAAGGTTTGAGAAATTTACTTATTTTCTTTTCAGTACAGATTTTTTTCTCATCCTGTTTTGTTGTAAATCTTGGTTTCTTGTTATGGTTCATTGCAGTTATTTACATATACACAATAATGTTACTATTATATTTAGGTAAATGCATTAACAGCATTAGAGCTGGCACAGGAAAGGAGGGCAAATTGGTGTAAATTAACTTCTTGAACTATAAACAATTGCTATTAATACTAAAATATTCACTAAACCTTCTGAATTTTGCAAAAAGTTGTGCAGGATTCTGACAAGTGCCCCCTAAGTTCTGTGGGAATTTTTTTCTTATAAGCAGGCCAAACTGTACCACAGAAATGCTGCCCCTTTTTTGGTACAGAATTCCAGCAACACATAGCTCACATCTTGGCCAGATCCTGGAAACGCAAGGGAGCGTGAAAATGAAAAGTAATGAGGGTCGAGAGGAAGGAAACATTCCAAACTTGTCAAGCCTAAAGAAATGTTAAGTTTGGGTCCAGTTCAACTTTTGGGTGAAGATTTAACTCAGTTTTTATTTTCTTCAAAATGCCTGAGCACCCTCAGGGAATATTCTCTTCCTAGAAAAGCATATTTTTTCACTGACAAAAGGATCAGCAAATGTACCCTGATGCCAAAAGTTTGAAGTTAAACCAGTTACTGTGGCAAGTCTCATTCACGTGTTTTTTCCTTAAAAAGGATTTTTTTTCCTTAAAATGGATTTTAAGAGATTATGCAGAACTTGTATATTTAGTGATTCTTCACATTTCCAAATGAGACAGAGACAGTTGTTTATTATACTACATGCAAGAAAGCAAAAATTACTTCTTTATGCTTTAGTTTCAAAGTCTCTTACACACTGAAGTTGTTCCTTTAAAACATATTTTTTACAGACATTTACAGCTAGAAATGTGGTGTTGATCCAAAACACCAAGAAAAGGAACAGAGGAAGAGGGAGGATCTCTGAATAATTTAAAGCAGCCTCCTCATTCAAAAGTCATTCTCTTTTTAATCTCTCACACTTTGTAGCCAGAGACTTTATGCTGGGCTCTGGCAGAAAGTCAGGAAACAATATATCTGCAGCTTCAGAGCAGGATGAAAAGAAACAACAAAAAAGTACAGGAGTTCCACTACAAGTTCTGCTTTTCCACATAGTTTTTTTTCCAGATATTTGTCTGCATTCCTAGGCAGAGTCCACTGCTTGAGGACAGAATCTCTCCCCATCACCTGCCCTCTACCTACACAGGGCATAAGCAGATATAAGCATGCATGTCCATGAGTGCATGCAATTTGTTCTGCTAGAACAGATTGTCTTTGATTAACCATTGCCATTTATATTATCTTTTTATAATGAGTTCTCCTGGATCAAAAACTTGAAGGAAAAAATAAATTATTTGCATCAGTAACAAAGGCAACAATTAATAACCAATTTGGCCAGGCCAAAACTTCCCTATCGAGAGTTTATGAAAACAGAAACAGATTTTCTGTCTCTTTTTTTTTTTTTTTTTTTTTTTTCCATAATCACTTTTAAAAATACCAGACAGGCCTATTTAAGAGGATCTCTTAATGAATCCAATAATGGAATAGATATCACCTGTCTTGAAAGAGTACTTTACAAAGATCCCTGGGAAGAGTAAGATACCCTGGTGAAGAAAAGCTTCCTAAACATCACCTGCTTGAAATTTTGGTCAGCCACCTGTCTCTTCTATACCCTGAAAAGTATTCTCAAACTTTTGCAGACTATTTACCACTTATAAAGGACTTTTTTATTCCTCTACTTTCCCCTCCACTTTCCTCTTGTTCCATGGTATCATAAAATGAAATGCATATGAAAAGAAGCAATATGGCAGTGAGTTGGGAACTAGATGATCTTTAAGGTCCCTTCCAACCCAAACCATTCTAATTCTATGATTCTTTTGCTTTGAATTAGCACTTGGAACACAGTAACATCCCAAAAATGTTAAGCTTCTGAGAGACCACCAACAAACACTTAATGACATATTCAGTAATGGTTATGGAGCTCTGATCCACTACAGAAGTGATCAGATAATTATTTCCTGGGGAACCTGTGAATCTAGTCTCAAAACTCATGAAAAGATTGCTAAGAATAGAGGATTAATTGCCATGCCACACTTGTGTGGCCTCAACTCAAAATTCCATTTAGTGCTTGCAAAATGACTAACTGGGAAGTTATAAGCACAAAAGTCACTTCTGACTGCCATTACTCATATCTACAACTAAGGGCACTTGTGCAGACTGTATACATCAATGTGAATGTAAAACAGAGGTCTGGTTTTCAAATCTGCCCAAATGTCACTAATTGTACAGTTAGATCACAGGAAAGAAACCAAGGAGTTCAAAATTCTACAGTTATCTATCTGCTTTGTAAGACGAAAGGAAATGCGCCCAGATAAAAAGAAAGGATAGCATATACCTTATACCATCAGTTCACAGGTAAGTCTGTTGCTGCTAAAAGCACATGTCCTGAAGCTACACACTGCAGTATAAGTAGGGGGCCACACAAGAAAAGCAAACTTGGCAGGCAGACAAGTCTTCTTCTAAAAAGAAACTAATTCTGATTGTATGATAAAATTCTTATTCATTGGCAAAGTTATCCTTTCATAACATCCTACTCTTCTCATAGCCACATTTTCTCTCAGGCACAAATGTACATTTTTAGCCTGAATATTTATGAAGAACACATCTCTACATATCAATATAGAAAAGTGCACTGCAGTCAGGCAACATACTCTCCTGAAGTCATGGTAGACTCTCATCCAGTCAAGAATAAATTTGACCACTATCCAAACACACTCTTCCAGAGGAACTTCCTTCATTCACAGCCCAACATGGCAATCCTCTAGATACCATACAGAAGGGTAGGAAATAAACCCCTGTATTCCCCAGTACCAGGCTAACAGAGGGGCTCAGAGGCAAAAACCCCTTTGCAGTCATGCTCACAGGTCCCCATGTGCTGTAGTCAAAAGAGGCTACAGAAGTCTTGGAGAATGGCACGCATCTTAACCCACAGCAACTCAGCACAACAACATTAACACTGACTTGAACTACAAACACTCTGTGTGTTCAGTGTATAAGCAAGATACACCTAGAACTTTGTGATGTCATTAGGATTTAGCTGAGTGTGCAGAAAGACCGTTTTCAGGGAAAACCCTTGCAACAGCTGAAAGAAAGTCCATAATGTGGTATTTGAGAATATACAGTCAGTTAAAATATTTTCTCATATTACCACTACACCAGTCAAAACATCAAATATTTATATTTCAACTTTTTTTTTTTTTTGCTATTTTATATTCCAATCATTAAACACCTTTTCTTCTCATTTTTACTGCAACTCCTATTAATTAGAAATTACAAACAAAACTATTCAGGGTGGAGGGTGTATTTTACTTTCCTTTGTCACTAGGCAGAAAAATCTTTGGCTATTATCCATTTCCTCTATTAAATTGGGTGAATCTGTTTCCTCTGCTTAATTGTTCACACAGTTTACCCACACCTATGTAATTTTCTCATTGAAGTGTTTAACACTGTGGTGAATGTACTGTATTTTCAAGTCTATTAGAATTTTTATGTGCCTATGCAATCCTAGCTAGCTTTACTTTTTCTTCAATGGTCATGAGGTAGGAAATAACATGCAATATGAACAGTTGAGCTATTCTCCAAAAAATTACATCTAGTTTACTGTATACCACACATTTTGCATGTTTTAACTGAAGGGCAACAAAGATCCCCAGTTGATCATTGATATTTTAAACTGGTACATAATGATTATACTGAGTTCTGAAGGGAGTCCTTCCTAAATCTCAGTGTATGTCTTTATGTTTAAATAATTAAGCTACATCTGGCTACGAAAGGAGATCAAAACATCTCTCAATGGACTCTGCAAGGAAACTCGGTGGACTTCATAAAAGAAGATGACCTTGAAGATAATTTTTAGTTTAAAAAACTTACAGGTGATTTGAAAAATAATTCTATTAAATACACAGATTTATACTAGCAATGCATTTAAACAATAACAATTTTTCATTCAAAGGCTCTAAAGGAAAATATTCTGTTTTAAGACCTTTCATATTCATTAGTTTTGCTAAGGTTAAGCATGTAACCAAGCATCTGTGCTCTAATAAGAGCATCAGAAGTTATGACATAATGCAATATTATCTCCTGTGTCTTTAAGAAATATTTAGTCATTCCTGGAAGCAGCTTATAAGTAAAAAATAATTTTGGAGGCAGTCAAAGGAATAGCAACATACACCAACTTTGCTGCCTCTGGTCTTTGTAAATAGTACCCATGACACAGTAGCTACTTGAAGGGGAAGTTTCCCTTTAAAGTGGTTAAGACAAACATTAACACTACTTTTCAAATACTGAATGAATCTAAAAAAAAAATTTAAAAAAAAATCCTTAGGCATTTTCCAACATCTTCCCCCTCTATTTTTTTTCAATAATCTGAAAATTCATGAAATTCCATGTTTCTTTTCATGACAACTAAGGACAATTTAATGATACAAATAATGGAAAATAAAAAATATATTTTCTGTCTGTATTTCAACTATTACACCATTTCTGAAACTCTGTTATAGAATCACATTTTAATACTGAGCAAGTGACTATTTAGGCCAACTCCGGAACAAACAGGAATAAGAATAAATAAACTATTTTTAACTTGCAATTCCTAATTTTATTTTATTTTAAAATTACCCTCTCCTGACTTAATTAAGTCATTGCTTGTACCTGGCAACAAAAAATAGGAGTCACTTTAGTGAACCAGAACCAGAAAGGTATCCTTTGAAATCACCTGTGGGTTTTTTTGTGTAATTTTGCATGCCAAGCACTCATCAGTGATTAATCAATTGTGTTAAAATCTAAAAATTGCACTGTTCTAGGTTGGCTATGTGGTAACGTCTAGAATAAAGTAAATAAAGCAAATTTTAACTCAATATATTATGGAAAATAATAGTACATTAAAAAAATGCCTCAATTAAGTTTTTTACTACATCTCAACCTAATACAAAGCTGAAATTTTTCTTCAATCACTGTCATCAGTAGCAGAGTTTGGGAAGGGAGACTGATAGCAAGTGCAACAACACAGGCATCAAATATTTTAAGTATCTTGCTACTGCCAACTTTGTCTAATATTTTATATTAACTTGATAATATTGAAAAACAACAAAAACTTCTTGAAGAAGTCCTTTAAATTTCAAACCTTTCACATTGAATTAGTACAATTAAAATGAGTGCATCAACTGGTATGTGCAGTATGAACAGTTACATACATGCTATATTCAAACTTGGAGAATAGTTTTAATCTTGAAAAATCTTCTCTTATGGAAAATTTGATTTAAAATTTTTAAATGTAGAGTTTTAACAACAGTAACTTCAGAGAAATCTGAGCTGCATAACATTAATTACTATCAAGCATGACACAACAACACTAAAAAAAATAAATAGGAAGACATCATATGCTAGGGAGTAACAATCAAAGAGTGATACATAGAACTATAAATCTCAGTTGAAGTTTTGAGACAAAAAGTTACCTTTTAAGTTGTATGTGGCAGAGAGATACCCAGATCCAAGGTGTGGTTTTGCCAGGGTGATGCGCATCCATTGCTTCTGGGTGTGTTCATTCCCATTCTGCAAAACTCAGCTGTGCTGAGAGTAGTTGAAGACTGAATTTTATTTATTTTCTGAAAAACAAAACAAAACCCAAAAAAAATTAGAAGTTGAAGGTATATGAGTATGCAGAGGATTTATTGGGCACCTGCTGAAATGCTGAACCTACTGAAAGACTAGAAACACTTTCAAGAGGTTTCACATCATGATTATACTTCCCAGAGCCATTCCAAAAACTAAAATGGTGCTTAATCAGGCCCACCTTTAGGAAATGTAACTAAAGTACTTGTCACAAACTTACACAAAGCGTTTAGCACAGCAACACATGCTATACAACTTCTTAGGTTTTACAATCAACAACAGAATGAAATACAGTAACTCTTTCAGTCTTAACCATGACACTTGACCAGACAACTCTCTGTCCTATCAATGTAAAAGCATATAATTGGCTTTTCAGACCTCATCTGTTTGCCAAAACCTAGCTAAAGATTTATTTTTTTTAATAGAAGAATAACTTGTTAACCGGAAAGACATCTCCTGAATTTCAAAGGACCTCTATAAAAAAAAAATTCAGAATTACTATGGTCTTACATTTAAAAAATAAAGTCAAGCTTGACTCCTAAAACAGCAGAAAAATAATAATAAGCTGTAAATTTATTAATATTGTTATGAAGATGTATTCACAAAATCTATTCCATGGATGATACTAGCCTCTTCACCTCAATACTGATCTAGGAACCCACAATCAGATGCTTTCCCACAGTAACAATGTCCTCCACCAGAAGATGCTTTTTTCAGACTGCCATTCTCTCACCTTGTTTCTAGCTATATAACCAGCATCATTTGGGATTAATGCACGTCTTGTTTTAGAGGATTACACCAGCAAATGATACAGAGCATTTCAGATGATTGCTCTCTTCTTATTTCCTAGTTTGTCAGCCTTTTTGCCATCATGTAACTCATCAGCACTCAGAATTCCCAAATGATGCATATGAAAACCTGTCTATATGCATGCTAACATGCTTTGGCTAGTTAAATCCTAGTAAATTTATATTAAATTAGTCATTAGGATTGAGAAAAAAACTACCGGCAGCTATGAATTCTCATTTTTTACTCTTAATTACCAGGTGAGGAACACAATCACGTATTGATTTTGTGGGGTTTTTGCCCAGTCACACTAATAAAACTGTTTAATTTGGGAGACCACAAGGCCTTTCCTTCGGTGTCTGGTATACGTTGCTCATTTTGACAGGGCATTTGTTTCATGTTTTCTTCTGAGCACATAATAATCACTTCCTTTTCTAAGTTCTGTTTTTATAAATAAAGCAGACAGAACAGTTTTGCATCACTGAAACAAAAATTTCAATCAGTAAAGTCCTTCTTTGAATGAGAAGAACAGCAACATTTCTGTTCATGCCCTGATTTTGCAGTATGTAGATTTTTTGTTTATTTAGACTAAATGTTTGAAAGAAAATATGTACATAATTAACCTGTAACAATAAATTAATTGTGAAATTTCTTTGAGGTAGTTCGAGTAAAATTAAAATAAAAATTGAAAGAAACCAAGACCACTGTCACTCTAAAACTCCTACGTCTCATTTAAATAAAGAGCAAATAACGAGATACAGGTATTTATGCCATTTAATTTATTGAAAATGTGTTTGTTAACACACACACAAAAGTACAAAATCTATTGTTCAACAGTTAGAAATAGTGCACACCAACTCTGCAATTTGACAGAAAGCTTCAGTCAATCAACTCATGGGCTCACAGTGAATCAATCTGCCACCCTTACATTTTTTCTACCCCTTGCCATGTAAAAGCTCCACTGCATATGCCTGTGACATCAGTGAAATCTGATTGTATTTCCTTTCTTTTTTTTCTCATGGATCAGTGGGTTGTGGTCTAGCCCACTCAGCAGTAACATGACCAGTACAGCAAATGCAGGGGAGCAGTAGGAGCATCTAACTCAGAAAATGAGTGATCACTCCTTGGCAGTGCAGTCTCAGGTCAATAGGTAAGCTGAAGCTTATTGTGACACTGCATTTATAAGGAAGTAAAAAATTATCATCTTTTTTTTTTTTTTTCCATGGATCAGAAAAGCTGTCTCCTGCATAACAAAACAATGCAGGTGAGTTTGAAGAAGATTAATTTTCTTTAAACTCCCTTGTGGACTCCAATTGAAAAAGGCTATAAAAACTAGTATGTTCCACCATGAAGAATTTCCTCCAAGCAAGACACTGTGCAAGTAAAATATCAAGAAAGATGTACTCACTTAAGAAACTAAACAATATAATCCACCTTTGAACAACCCTGCCCCTGTCTCCATGGGCACCATTCTGCACAGTGTTATCCCATATGACAGCCAGCCTTAAGTACCTACAAGAACAAAGCCACTACTGACTTCTGGCCTCAATGGATTATCGAAACTATACACTTACCTTCATCCAAAACATCATATTCAGCTGCCTTGGTTTCCTCTAAACCTTATGAACAAGCATAAGCATGAAAACTCCATTCTACCCATGAGTCTCACAAGAAAAAAAAAATTTCTACATGAACAAACCAATCTCTCATACACCTAGGACACGTGGAACGCATCTTTATCCTTGGGCCTAAAATTAAGACACAAACACACACACACCCCCACGCCCATTACCTGTATCACAAATTAATAGCTACTGTTTGGTCACCTCCACCAAAATAGTTCATGGCTACTTTTACATCAACAGGCTCTAAAAATCAAAACAGAACAAAGGCCATAATGACAACCTAATACATATCACAGTCTAAGTAACTCACATCTTCAAACAAGAAGTGAGGAAGAAAAGACCCACAATACATAAGCAAGTACTCAGAGAACACATCTTCTCTGAAGAAAACATCAACACCTTCACCAATCCGAAGGTGACACGTCTTTTCTGGGGTAAAAGTAAAACTACCTTTGACTATCTAAAACACCTGGTTGTCACAAAACATACTGAAATTTAGACAGGAAATCATTAAATATGCAATAACTGCTTAAAGATCATACTTTGAAAATAATTTTCCCCAGACTCTACTAGCCTCTAAAAGGTAACTTCCCCAAAATCATCAGAAATGGATGACCAAACAGATTAGGGAACCAAAGCAGAGAATTCAAGCATGTTGTGCCAACACAGGATCTCAGCAGGTCTGAGAGGATGCCTACAAATGTGTAAGTAAATGCAGAAATTGTAACGTGGCACATGATGTATCTGAACCTTAGCTGCTCTATCTTCTTTCAGCAAAACTTCATTTATTCTCATTTTTAATGCTAATGGTGAAAATGATAGATACCTAAGCAACTAATGAGCAAACTGGTACAAAGAAAGGAAAGCTTATGCATTTCAGATCTTGCTCTAAAAATCCCTGGCTTGGAAATCCAGCATGAAACTGTCTCTGCTGCAACCAAAACATTTCAAGCGTAATCTTGTCACATTGACAACATGCACAAAGCATACATGGCTGAAGTTACCAGGGCTAATTTTATTAGTTCTTCTTATAAATAGTCTAAGCAATATATCTGTTGCAGGATAAGTCTAAAATGCCATATACAAAGTAAACAAAGCGAGGATCACATTGCAAGTTGTGTCATTGCTAAAACAAACCAAAGTGCAATGGTAGAGAAGTTTAAAACACCTGCTAACAGGTGTTATTAACTATAACAGGTGTTATTAACTATAGTGAATCAGCATTACAAGATATCAGCAGAGTTAGCCTGAGATGTAGCACTTTTGATCAACCATCTCTTAAGTACCATACCTCAATCATGACAAATATTTTTTTTTCTTTTTAATTAAAATAACTCAGTAAAACTTTATTTTCTTCAATACAATGTTCATCTTTACCAAAGAATGACCCACTTTAAACAGACTTTTAGTTCTTGGTGTTCTAGTTAGATTTGCATTACATTTAATCATGTTGCACCAAATATCTCGCTCAGATATTTTAAAGTTCTACAGGAAAGTACTGCTAGAGAAAGGTGAAGTGGGTAATATAGTTAATTTCTGTATGTCACTGAATGTGAAAGATATCATTTATGAATATCAGATAGCATGAAATAATACCCAGGAGACAATACTGCAATATAAAATAAATTCAAGCCAGATATTGACCATGCAATTCTTCTTTGGCTATGCAGATAAGACTGCAAAGAACATAATATTAGAATGCCTTACTGGCCTTGATGACATGAAAAAGGAAAACACCTAAGAATGGTGCAGTGTGACAATTTACAAATGACAATTTCAAAACAACTGAAATTATCACTGTCCTAAAAGAAAAACAGAAAGGAGAAAGTAAAGATAACATAAAAATGTTACAGTGTTACAGAGTGCAACAGTTAATGCAAATATGACACTTTACTACTTCCAGCATGCAGCTAAGTTCTTTAATGGCAGTAGCTGATATTTGCAAGTTTGTATGGTGTGTACTATGATTGGGTGTATTGAGAGAATTTTACTAACATCTTCAAATGTAAACTGTCCATCAGAGCTTTATTAATCATTAGTTACACCAATAGACCATCAGATTATGTACGTTCTATCAGATTTGATTTACAGAGACTATATAGTTCAGTTCAAATGCATATTCTTTGATGACATTGTAAGTGAATTATTTATTTGCACTTACTGTGCAGATGCATGAATGTTCAGGAATAACCTTCCTGTAATACGTATGAATTGAAAAAATCTTATGGATATTCAGAACTATTAGTAACTTAATATCATCAGGGAAAATGAAGGTATTTCATCAGCTCCTGTTTTGTCCCTAAGACACAATTTTTTGCAGTGTTAAGAATCTAGGGTTGTTTCAGTTAATACAAAGATACCAGTCAGGTTCATTATTATATTATACTTTTGTACAGAAATATGTATTTAAAAGTTCAGTTATAAGTCTGAGATGTCCTTCTTCTATACACGGAACACATGAATCACTTTCACCATTTCTGAAAATTACATAAAGTCCTTTAATCCTTATTCAAAGCCAGAATGCTTAGGTTGTAACATACAGTTAGATCATTGTGCCTACAACACTCTTGCATTAAAGTTATTCCCAAATGGCTCAAGACTGCGTGGGTAGCTTTAAGTGAAAAGTGGAATGCAAGTGAAAAGATCTATCACCATTGTAACATCCAATCTCTGACACAATTTAAATCACCATTCTTGTCCTGAGCTACATGTAAACATGTGAAGTGAAAGAAAACCCAAGTTACTTGCATCTAATTGCAGCATTTTATTGAAACTTTGATCATATGGAATCCATATGGGTCACACTCTCTTAATAAACAATAGCATATTTTATTTTTGGTCTACTGAAAATTAACAGGGCATTTGGGAAAATACTATTATTGTAAAAGCCCATTTCACATTTGCTTGGCAATATTAGAGCTATCTAAGTAGAAAACAAGAGAACAGGTCTGGGTTGGGCTTTTTTCTCTCTGTTGTTGATATTAGGAGAAAACAATGCAGCTGGCAAGACCAATGATACCCTATAACCTCAACAAAGATGAAAGAGGTCAAACAAAGTTGTAATGGGCTTAACCATATGAAACAGCCATACTGGATGGATTAGCTTAGTATCCAGACACAGTAAGACACACACACAACCCCACACACACACCCTTTTTTTTAATCCCAAACAATATTCCATATTATAGTCCAATAGGTCCTGCAAAGTCTCAAGGTTTTGCATAAGACAGTTTTCTTAATACAGTCAGCCTTCAGCAAAATACAATGAAGGGCTGGCTATCTGGTTTTGGGTGGCCAGACCTGGGGGGAAACAAGGAGAGGCTCCCCTCAGCAGACCGAATCATACAGCATCTATCACAGTAACACACTGGCTACTCCTTTGTGTGAGTACTGGAAGCAACCCTATTATACAGTCCTTTTTCCAGAGTTTACAATTAAAACTCCATTATAAAAATATCTTCTTGGTGAAAATGTAGCAAACAAGCTCTTTCCAGAAGGGATTTATATTTTAATTAGAGAAAAATCAGTTCAGCTGTCTTTTTGGAGAGGCAGAGGATTTGGCTAAGGAAGACAAACAAAAACAGATTTTTTGGTGGTTTCTGTAGTTCTTTTGTTCTTCTTGAGGAATCAGTACCATGTCAGTGTAATAACCATAGTGTAATAAGATCCATACCAAGAAATGAGGATTTCATTTGACAACTGATCAACATTGTCTTTAAACATAGTTAACATTATTCCTCTGTAACCCTGTAATCCAGATCCCTGTGTTTCATTTTTTACGTTTAACAACAATAAAAATCTATAATCCTGGAACTTAGATTTATAGTTTTCCTGGCCCTTCTAGGATGTTCACAACCTCACTGTTCTTGCTAGTGCTCTGGTCATCAGAGTACTGCAGATGCTAAAAGGCATGAAAACTTAGTTATATTTTAATTTAAAAATCATTGGATTCCTTAACACTAGGACATTATGGTAAAAGCTGACAAACTGCAAGCAAAACTTTCAAAAATGAATGTTCATTAAGAAATGTTAAGCTTAAGGGTGTGGTTTTTTTAATCCCTTTGTCATTTGTGCAATATGTGATCAAAGACATTTCCTTTTCCCGTTCCTCAAATATTAAGTAAATATGTGGGCTTAGAAAAGAAATTCATGTAATTCATAGCAGAACAGAAAGTAGTACTTGTTACATCACATAATCAAGGCTAAAGTATTAGAGGTGGGAACAAGGGGCACAGAGTATGATTTTCTAAACAAAGACATGATTAATTATTTTCAAAGACTGGAAAATACTCCTCAAACCATTCCTCTCTACGCATTCCTATGTGCCAACTGCTCATTGTGTTCATTAATTTTACTGGCCAGCATGCTTCTCATCTGCTTAAACATAAGCAGAGGGGAGCAACTCAACCCATTTGCTCTACTTTGGTGCTGTTCATCCTCCAGTCCACCTGAACAGTGTCACCAAAGCTGTCCTGCTTCCAGCAGGGCTGAGAAGAGCCTCTCCTCCCAGACTGGCAGCCGCTGGGCTTCTCTGTCAGGCCCTCCTTTGCCTTCAGGCCCCTTATGCACCACAGACCGCAGCGGCCATGCCCAGCCGCAGTGGCTCCTCCCATGGCCCCTGCCAATGAGCTTGGGGTACCATTTTGGCTCAGCCTGGGACCTTCAGCTGTCTCCACCTTTCTGAGAACCCTGTTGATCCTCACTCACAGGCTGGCATCCCACCTTGACCTTGGACCTGTTCCATAACCAGAGACCTGCCCCATGTCAGGTAGTACCTGACCCTGGTTACCTGGCTGAGGACCAGCCCTAACCTTAGCCTGCAGAATGGCTTCCCAGCAAACCCGCCTCATCACCACGAACTTACCTGATGGACTCTAGGCTGCCACCAGCCTTCTCTTCTCCCTGCCCGGGATGGGTAAGGCAGGTCCCAGCTGCTGCTCCCCGCCCCATCAGCCCTGAGGAGCCCTGGACCTCCTGGCCTGATGTCCCTTGGGAGGCTCAGTAACTCCTCAGTGCTGGGCAGGCACCTGCTGGCTGAGAGGGGACCAGCCTGGCCTGTGTCCACAGCCAAAAAGCACCAGCCCAGCAGCTCCTGGCACAAGGAGTCAGTACCAATTAGCACAATTATTAATCCTTCTCTCCACGCAAACAGGAGAGAAAGAGCATTTACTGCTTGGGATTTTAAACTCCCTGACCAGAATAGTAAAAGTTAGGAAAAACTGAGGAAAAACTGTCCTCAGAGCAGCATCAGAAGCATCAGGGAGGTCTCCCTAGCTGTGTACCTACTTAGGAAATCTCTTCCACGGGAAAAGGAACAGGATTTACTTCAGCTGCTGTGTGCCCAGCTGCTGACAGTGCGGGCACGTCCCTCTGAAGATGGGAGCAGAGGTGAGACAAAATCTCCTCAAAATGTGAGGCACCAGAGCTACAACATGTCAGCTCCACCTGGGTATACTCTGCTCTGTTTTTTTGTGGTAATTATTTCACTTTTGCATTGCAGGAGCCCTCATGTGCTCCAACCAGGCTCCCATTCTGTACCTCCTATTTGGACTGTCACACATAATGTTTCAGAAAATCAGCACCACACGCGAGACTGTACAAACATCAGCAGAACAAGCTGAGATGCAGGAATGGGAGGGTATGCACCAGCCACAGGGTAGCAAATCTATAAGTTACCAATATCAAAATTACAGATCAGATCCATTACGTCTGGAAGAAAGAGAAAGAGATGTGGGTGTATCAGGGCAGGAGTAACTCCATACTGCACATCACAGTAGATGCTGTGACTGTTCCCATCCCACACTCAGTGTAAAACTTCAGCTGTCAAAAACCTTCAGGTTTTTTATAAAAGTCCCACAGACTGGGGCAAAAGACATCCACCTACAGTTACACTGAAGGAGTGGCCAGGGAGGAGACTGTCCGAAAGCACACCCAATATAAGATTTTAACATTAATTACTCTAAATATCATAAGCAACTATATGACCAAGGTCAGAGCAAAAACCCCAAGATACAAGTAGGAAAACTCAAAATTGAGATTTTAGCAGAAGAAGTTTCAGTCAAGCAGAAGGGCTGGCCACCAAGCTGCCGATGACCCAGGATGGGTCAAGGTTGGATTACGAGAGAGGAGCTTGTGGCAGTAGTTGTGAATATGATGCTCAGTGAGCTCAGATGCTCAGTTTGCATGTATAACATAAGAGAGAAACAGCAGGGTAATTGGGAAGGTAGATGGGGGTTTACTTAATGAATGCAGGAGAGCTGTGTATGCCTACTTTATGACAGCAAATAATCCAAAATAAAACAAGAAGACTGAGCAAGACTGAGGCAAGAAAGATTAGAAGGTAAGCCTGAATGCAATCTATGGCTAGAATAGGAACTACAAATGAATGAAGACATTTATAATAACAGAGAAATCTCAAACGTAGTAGCAAAGTGGAAGCAAAAGCACTGCAGAAATGTTTCACATCTGCAATCAACATAAAATATAGAGACTAGTTACAGCCAAAATATTAAAAATAATAATATGCAATGTCAACTATAATTAAATGGCAATGAAGGTAACAATAGGCAAAGGGATAGTAAATCTGAAAAACAGCAAAGAGATATAAGATAAAAATTCTTTTTAATTAAAATGGATTCATAGTGTCACCAAGTAACTTGCTCTTTAAACTTGACCAGCCACATAATAGTAAACTGCAAGAATAAAAGTAGATCTCTGCCATGCTTCAGCCCTTTACTCTTCCTGCTCATCTTAACAAGCTGGGAGACATCTTGAAACAGATCATTATAGCCAAAATATTTAGGCATGTTTTTCTTTAACCCTATTTTTTTTTGCTTTTAAAAAAAACAACCTTCCCCTAAATTTTAACCTACTCAGAATACCTATAATATGCACATATTCTCCTTGCTGCTGAATAGACCTCAGTGTTTTTTCACTTTCAGTTTGTACAGATCTGTACTTAGATCTTATTATCTCCCTGAAGCAATATTAACATTGTCTCCATTTCTCAACCAACCCACTCCTGAATTCTCAGCACCTCGTTCTCAGGCAACAACTCACACTGTGCCTTCTGCAACACTACAGAATTAACCTATTTTCCTTCTTTGCAAAAGAAACACTGGGGTATTCTGGAGAATGCTGATTCAGAAAATTTGCTCTGTGAACAACTTCCTGAGGTTCCTAATTAGGTATGTTGGAGAAGTCACTGAAATCATGGACCTGTAAGTCCCAGAGAAAACCAGGCTACTCACTTATCAATCCACAGGAAAACTCCATTTATGAAGTCCAAAATAAGAATCCCAGAGAAAAGGCAGTTCTCTACAGAGATATACAGCTTAGTCGGTTTGTTTAACAGAGCTGAGGAATAAGATAGGAAAATTCAGCTGAATTGAGACTGGCAATTTTCATGGTTCTCTATGAGTATTTTAGAAGCTACCGCAAACAGACATTAGAAATGATAGTACCCATTCTGCATCAAAAGACCAACAGAAGGCTAAACATGACTTATTTTGCAAGGAGAAATTTTAACCATTTTTTCTTCAATAAAATGAACTCCTGTCATTTTGGGGATGCAAGAAGGCATATGAATAGTCAAGCATTCAAGACTAGCAACAAACTAGTACCAGCAACTATAATAAATACGAAACTTTAAATTACACAAGATACGATACAGTCCATCCTGTCAGAGAAATACTGCTGCAGCAGTTAATCTACTGAAAAAGCCTCTTCCCCTTTAGACTAATGACAATTGCAAAACTAGGCAGTTTCACACAAGATTTACTATGAAAAGCACCCATAGCAGGTGATTGCAAAAGTTAGTGCTCAAGATCTTTTTCCCCATCTTCACCAGAGAAACCACAGGACATCTTCATGCCCACTAACATAGCACCTTTTATAATGTTACAGCTTCCTACATTTTTCTCCAAAAGCAGAGTAGGTTTTTATACTCCCAGGTGCATTGGTAGGGATCCTGTTTCCCTCTACAAGAACTCGGCAGGCTGAAGACAAAGCTTCAAAACTGTTCTTGGATGAATTGCATTTCTTAGCCGCCGCTAATGCCTTCTGAGCTTCTTATTCATCTTCTTTGAGAAAAATTGTAGTCAGCATTTGTACCTCAAGAGCAACAAACTCTTTTAATGCACTCTTTCAAGAGACCTATTATCAGCTTGAAGTCTCAAACAGCAGACCCTCTCCCTGAGTAGCTCACATTACTTTGGCCTTTCAGGATCTAAGGGTGTGGTTTGATGATCAATTTAAATTGATCTAACTGTGGAACACTGCCAGATAGACAATCCCATAACTGTGCCTATCAGGCTATTCAACAAGCTAGTGTAACTGAGCATCTCCTGTTTGCTGAGATGTTTTTTAGTCAGAGTATTTCCCAATCCAAGTCATGGCATGACAACAAGCAGCATGGCAGTAGAGGCAGAACTGAACATCTGGCAACATGGTCAGTACATGCAACCCAGACTTGGATCTACTGGAACTTCCCATTCAACAGCACCCTGTGCTGGACATCTGGGTGGATTATTAATATCAGATGAAACAAAACATATTACAAATAGTAAAATCTGTACATCTTCATCCCTAAAGGATCCTTAATGATTTCATAGCAGCTTTGAGCAAAATGACAGTCTTATGAGCTGACAATGCAGAACTGGCTTTCATTATATTCTTCTTAGGTCAGTATGCAAAATGTTCTAAGAATTTCTCTTCCGCAACAGCCCTGAGAGAATCTCTGCCCACAGTCCACAATCATGCTACAAATCATAACAAATGGTACTGAAAAGTTCAGTTGTTCTCAAACTGTTTTGTAGATTTCTTTATTCATTTGGATAAGCCCCCTTCTTTTTGCTTCATATCAATTATTTTCTTATTTCAGCTTTAAACAAAGTCAATGCAGTAAAAAGTCTTCCACCTATTTGTTAACTGGGATATAGTCAGACAAAGATACTGTGGAAGTTTTTGGATTATCCCTTCCCTAAACTTTTCTTTAAGTTTATAACAAATGTTCAGATTGTTTATTTTTAAAGGAATTAATGCATTATAGAATATGGATATATTTGCTTTATTCAGTAATGGATGCCAGTTGTGTACCTGGTAATTATGAGAAATTTAAGCCTATCCACATTTTATATTATTTATTTAGGATATTATCAGGATCTTTTTCCCCTAATACAACCAAAGATATGATGATTCCAGAAGTCTTTGCATAATGGGGTTAACACATTGCCTGACAAGCCATCAAACAGAAACAAGTAATAAAGCTCCAAGTGTTTAGCTGAATTTAATTTACAACTAAGCAAAACAGTGCTTATTGGAACAAAAAAGGTCATTAGTGTCTTAGTAGGAAGCAATTAAAATAACAGATCAAAGCCATTCATCAAATCACAAAACAGATGCTAAGCTCTACTGTAAGAGATGGAGAAGCAATGGTGTATGTAACAGTAGAATTCCACAAGCTATGTTGCACCTTCTGCAACCACAGAAAAGTTGATGAAAAAAAAGATTTATTGTATGCTAGATTTAACTGTTCCAGCTCCAAATATGCTCACCTAACTCATCTGGAGACTCAAAGTGAAGCCAACAAACCAACTAAGATTCAATCTCTATGTTTATAACATGAAAATTAGTCTAACCCAAAGAAAATATTCATCATGGTCTTAGTAAATTATTCCAACATCAACACTGAGTTCTGCTTCAACAATATCATGGAAATCTTCTGTCACCAGAAAATAACTGAATTGAAAACAAACGAACAAAAATCCAAGGTTTCAGCAGTTTGGGCCAGAAATCTATATTTTACATTTTCTCTTCAGTAATGGACTGAAGTGAAACACTCTCAGCCTCCTAAACTTCAGGTACTTCAAATAGAGTCTAATTAACTCTACAAATTTTATATAAGTAGTAAAAAGTAGCTGTAAATAAAAAGAGAATGCAAAGTTGATAGAATTCTGTTTCTGTCAGAGCCTCTCCTTTCTCATATAGGAGTTGCAATCCATCACTGAAAATCCCTAGTAATGAACAGATATTCTCATTTCATGGGCTTAGGGAATCTGTCTACAAAAATCTTAAGATATTTGCTTAGATTAACATGGACACTCCATATATATATCTACATCAGACTTTAAACACTGTTTATTATTTATAGCTCAACCATTGTTGTCTTTCCACCAAATTTGGTCAGAAATTACAGTGTCTACCCAAACTGAACTGAGTCAGCTGTAGAGTGAAGAACCAGAACTGAGCTGCAGTTAAATAGCCTCAACTCAGTGTGACACAAGTAGCACTGCCCAGAATCCTGCAGTTGTCTTTGTTCAGGGGCAATTGCAGGTCCCAATGCACTGATTCATCTCAGGTTCAGCTAAGGTCCCATTGAAGAATTTTCTGAGTGGTCCTGTAGGTGTCAGGCCAAATTAGCAAGAGGAATGCCAGAAGGAAACTTGATTCATATGGACTCTTAGGATTTCTTTGCCAGAGCTGGTACTTCCTGGATCCTTTCATTATCCAGTGTATCCTAGACCCCATTATCCTGAATAAGAGAGCTGACTGCCTGAAAGGAGACAGAGACCCGCAAAGATGCAGTGTTTACACTTGGGGAAAAGATTTTTCTCTTAGTCTCTGAGGTGATCAGCACACAGTCTAAAGCAAGTCACTTGATTGTCCCTGTATTTATCTTGGAAAATATAAATATTACTACTGGTCATAAAGTTATGTGATAGCAACTGTCACTTGTAGCCTTAGGCAGCTCCTCTGTCTGTATCAACAGCCATCTCAAGTTCCTCCTAGTAAAGATTCCCTGCTGTTTTTCACAAATTTTTAAAAACAAATTGGGAATTTGTTGAAAAATGCCCTTAAGCAAATCAAGTGGGGATTCTCATTAACAAATACCAAAGGGAAACTCCATATGCTCTGCAAGCAGCTTTTAACCAAGCGCAAGATTACTTACTGACTAAGAGAAAAGAGTAGAAACTACCAAATTCCTAACATCACTACTATTTTGTCTCATTTTTCCCTGAGCAATCCTCACTTATATTCTAACCCTGCAGGGATTAACCAACAGGGCTATACACACAATACACTTCAGTGTAATAGAAGGACATCTGACCCAGCATATGATATCTGTGGGAATTAGCATTGGCATCAAAAGTAGCCCTAAACGTGGCAGTGTAAGTTCCATATAAGCTAATGTATTCTATTTCCTAGGAAAATCGATTAGACCAGGCTAAGCTAAGTGCTGTCATAGATAGACCTCTTCTGGTATCCAGCCTGGCCTGTTTAAAATTAACTTGGGTATCACTATACTAAATTGTGCTGTGTAGCAAGATGAACAGATAATACAGTTCACCTGTTATCAATGTAATGAGAGATTTAACTTTTACATCACAGGTTTTCGGTACCCTCCTTAATAATGGTCACAATTTTTTGTTTTTTTTTTAATTTCTTTTTGTAACACTAGGAATTAAGGTTTGTCTCCATGAATGTAATCCATAGGCAGCAGATATTCTTACCAGTGTATCTTGTTACCTGTAGAAGGAGAAGATGATACAACTCAAGAAGAAATACCTTGCAGTAGCCTAAATTGGGTAATGTTCCACTTGAATGAAAGCCAGTGGTGAAGGGAGATGCGAGGGAAAAATTCAGCCATGTAGCTGTTTTTTACAGAACCTGTTTTTGACAGTGTACCCTAACATCTCACCCTCAAGAACTTTTTTCCAAACACTTCAAGTTTTTTGTTCACCCCATATGTTTTCCATATAGCATTTGGCAGATTTTCACATGCACCTTGTAACCAGCAGAGTCAATGAATGGTAATAAAAGATGGGTTAAGAGCAACACAGTTTGTGCTGTTCTTATGGAAAGGTTACCTGATCTGCCTCTTTTTAACAATTTTGCTGTTTTCTGCATGCTCATCTGAAGCTTCTGAATTATTCTGTTGCATTTGTGGGAGCTCAGTCCTTTTGTTTATTGACTGTCATCTTGCATTTCAGCCCACTGATTGACAGAGCAACTAGAATGTACAAGCAGCAAATCAATAATGCAGGACCTCCAGACAGACCACTGCAGCTCTGAGAAGTAACTGGCTTCCCGGTCACACTGCCAGTTGCTGATCAGAAGATGCAGAACTAGCCAGCCATTAATAGAAACAATGTAAAAACAGATGCACTGTTTCTATGCATGAAAGGTGTTTTTATATTAGTTTCCCATTATTAAATTCTCTTATATTTTACTCTAAAGGCACACTGGGGGGGGGGAGAAAGAAAAAAAGAAAAAGAAAAGAAAAAAAGAAGGAGGGGGAGGGAAAAGAAAGGTATTTGAAAAGCTGTGCAGATTTGTACGCACTTGTTTTTCTATCACCATGCTCACCTTCACCGTTCCTTAAGCTTTAGGGATTGTAAATGTATATTTTTTCTTTAACATAACATTTTACTTTTTTCTGAATTAGTTATACTCCTGCAGAATCCAGAATTATTACTTACAAGTCAGTATTTTACTGCTATTACATTCTGTCACCCTTTACCTTCTAGTTTTACAGTACTCTAATTACAGTCCACAGGCCATCCACTGTCTTCTGCCACTGCAACTGGAGGTCAGCTTCAAGCAACCTCTACATATTAGGACCTCCTGCTGAGTTACTTGTTATTAAGGTAATGCAACTTTACCATAGAAATGACATGGAAATAAAATAATCAAAACATTCAAGGAGAGGAGAAGACTTCCATTGCTCAAATGCATCTTCCTTAATAATGGTACTCAGATATGTATGTTCCTTACTTGTTCTTAATTAAAAAATGCAATCTGCAGTACTTCATTGTGAACCAAAATGCATTAAAAAAATTAAATCAAAACAAATGGTAGATGCAGATGTTTTTCTAGTTTTGTGAGAAAAAAAAATTGTCTTTCTACAATAGTAAGAAGACATCAGTACAGAGACTTCTCAATAGTTTAATTTTACTCTCATTATTTAAAATAGTCAGTGACTTTCATGCTCATAAAACATTCTACTTATGGATATTTGATACAGAGGGTGAAAAACAAAGGGAATCTGGACCTTAGGACACTTTATTGCTCAGAAAAACAGCTCCAGATTAGCACTGCAGTAACATTTTTTACTTTACTCTGTGACAGCTCACAGAAGGTAAATGTATAACCATGGCATTCAAGAAATGGAGTAGTACTTGTCTGAAGACTGCTCTTCATCCACATCTGACTTAAACTACAGTAATTTCAAAATACTGGTCATCACATCTATAGACCTTCATGAAAACAACAGACTGTTCATTCTAATTTTTTTCCTTATTTTACAACAATAGGTACTATAACACCGACTAAGGGTTGAATGTTGCAAATGAAAATTATCTTGAGACTGAAGTTCAAATGACAGTGGCATATAATGTGGGTGGAAGAACTTTTTCTATCTGAACATCTATGAAATCAGACCTATGATAACTGCTAAGAGTTAAAAATACTGTATTAAATGCCACAACATCCAAGTATAAGAACATGTAAAAATAAATAATAAAAGCAAAAAACCTGAACACTAATAGCAATTAATATAAATTAAGATCCAGGAGATTGCTGGAATGCTTGAGGCTACTGTCAATGAGAAATCAATGGCCAACACAATTAAGGACAATAAGGATTTTTCAAAGTACATTAGCAACACAATGCTTTCTAACACCAGTATTAGTACAGTAATAGATGTAGTAAAAGAGTAATTAATAGCCAAGTAACCTGGAAAAGTTGATAAACAAGTTTAAGTCTGAATCTGGGAGAATTCCAATAGCATTTGATACTGTCAAGAAAATATACTACCATCCAAAAGTGATTTAAGGAAGTAAAGCTGAACAGCTACCACATTAAGACTTTTTTTTAATTTTTTTAAATTTTTTTTTAAGATAAGCAAAGATAGAAAACTGTGATCCAAGAGCTAGAGAAAAGCTACTTTGGTTGTTGGTAGCTCATGAAATTCAGGGAACTTCCCAGAAACCATTACAGAAGTCAATAATGCACTTGTATCTTTAAAATGTAAATGGTATGGCTTAAATGAGTAAGTGGATATGACCTCAGTCACGGTAACAAGTAACCCTAGAGCTGCTTCTGAGTCACTTAATCAAGATTTAGAAAAGTTTAGTGAAAGGTTCAAGATCTGTTAGGTGATGTTAAAATACAATTGCAAATGGAGAATCCTCATTGTGTGTATGCTCCCAGTAAGATCCTACTGAGACCAAATTTTGGTCACATTATTGTTTAGCATTTTTATCAGTCTCCTGTAGGTAGACAGAATCTTACCAATAAAGCTGATGTGCAAAGCTGATTTTGACACAAGTTAATAACAAAGAAAAGAACTCATTGATAAAGAGCAGATCCCTGTAGTGAATGGAGCAAAAATTAATTACATCAATTTCAGAATGGCCAGACAAGGAATAAATAATAAAAGGATGCCTCTACCTACTTCTGTTAGGCCAACAGAGGTATAACACCATCCACAGCTGGAAGCTGAGAGACAAATTCTAATTCAAAATAAAGTACAGATTTCAACTACCAGGTAAAATGAAATAAAGTAGCAGCCTTCCACCAGTGGTGGTGGATTCTCCATTACTAGAGCTAGTCAAATCACAGTTGGACACTTATTTTAAAGGCATAGAGTTGTTTCACATAGAAAATTAATTTAGTGAACATTTATGCTGTGCTGCCAAGCTACATACAATCCTCTTTCAAATGGAAGGTGCAGCCATGACAAGGAACACTGCTTGGTATTCCTGGGCATACAGCCAATTCAATGGTCTTGATAGGATATAAATGGTGTGCAGCTCACAGCACTGGGCCAACATTTCCACTGCCTGTTTTATTTATAGCCTTTCCACATGCATTAAAAAAAGACAGAACATTTCCAGCACAAGGGAAAGGGACTGAAGAACTAAATGTTAACTGATATCACTCTGAAAATTTATTTTCAAACAGTTGCAATGTTGTATATGGTACTGCTAGTCATGGGTAAAATCCTGCTATCTCTGCTTGTTCTTCATTGAAACAAAGGTCCCAGATAAAATATCTTTAAAGACAGGAAAAATGAGAGTTGATAGTTTATATGTAGTCACCCAGAACACAACTGATGCAAGCCCCAGCAGTGTACCAGAAGGCGAGACAGAAGGGAGTAAGGATTGTCACAGATTCAGGACCTGTATGTGAGAGGAACAGGAATTTGAAAATACATTATTAATTTAATGCTCAGAGGATTTTTTTCAAAGCAAATTTGATACCTGGTAATACTTCGTACCACCTAATATCCACATGACTTATAAGCTATACAGCAGAAAAAACCTAAATAACCAAATATACTAAAACCTGAAACATGACACATACATTAGTGAGGAGTGACAAATGACCAGTCTTGTGTGTGGTGTGATGGTAGTTGCCCTTTTTCATTGAGCATAGCAGTATTAGACTCCTTTCTCTGCAAGCAGCTTTAAAAAGTATAAATTGACATCTCCCCCTACTGTAATGCTTACCTGTATTCTGCAGTACACAGCTGGGAAGGTTATAAACAGATTGAGGAGCACAAATTCATGTTTGTTTTACAAGAAGGTAAATATTCAGTAAAAGTCAGCCTTCAGGGTAAAACCACTCTCTAGTGACACACATTTTTGATCTCACTGTTACTCCCAGGGCATTCTGAAGACAATCAGATAGCAGCTCATGGAATCAAAACATTCTTTTTTACAAGAATCATCTGATAAGCTTCTTAGCTCTAATTTTATGTTACACATATAATCCTGAAACATGCCTAATCCAAATTTCCCTCTTTTTTTAAATGGCCATGACTTGAGCCATTCACCATTCAAACTCTATTTAACACCTTGACATTATACTATGGGCATGTGCCAACCAAAATTACAATATGGGAATAGATAAACCGCAAATACTCAGAATCCTTGGTGCTGTAATTCTTGTTGTAATTGTTTTAACAGATGTTAAAAAAGAAAAGCACAGTAAGAGCTGAAAGAGTAATAAAGGGGTTGGGTTTCACAGCCATATTCATAAGCCTTACATAAAGAGCAGAAGAAATGCAACAGAGAATACAAAAAATAGGAGAAGAAATGTCCTAAAACCTAATTGAAAGAGAAAAGGCCAAAAAAACCCATTCTGCTACAGTTTCTTTGTGTTTCCCACTCAACTTTCTTGAATTCTTGACTTCCTCAAAATGTATGTGCATAGCGTGCCTGGCAACAGCTCACAACACCTACCATTAAATGTAATAGTTTTTAGACAACAGAAGAAAGGTAGAAACAGGAAGTAAAAAGTTTTTCCAAACATTCTCCTTTCTTAAACAAGTATGGAGGACTCTTGAAAACTACTGAATCATACTCATTGGCTCTGGTTACAAAATATTTAAATCCCAAAGTTGTCAAGTAACATATTTAAGACTCATACAAGAAAAAAAAAATGTTTAAAAAAAGAAGTTCTTTTCCAACAAAAGCAAAAACTCAGTTGTGAAGACCTTTGAAGGAAATGCTGCACCTCAGTGCTAAAATCTTTGATCTGCGATTGGCACCTCTAACAGAGGTACACTTGACACTTTAAATATTGATGAGATATTTGCTGAGCTGCCATTAAAAGCCAAGGCTTCACTTTCTAGTGAAAGAAAAACACAAGCTTCAAAGGCTCTGTAGGGGTCCTGATCTCAAGAGCCTTTAAAGAAGCTGAAAGTATATCAAACCAAGGGAAGAGAGATCACCCCATCTTGGTTTGATATGTTATAACACCAGTTGTTATACACAATTGTTTGGAAGCATTATAAAGTGTGAAGACTCTTTTGTAGTTACCATTCTACAACCCAGGGTGCTGAAAAAGAAAAGCATCCTCTTTTTGTCAAGGCAGAGCACATTAACAGATAATATTTAGACCGGAAATGCCTTTGTATGGTTCTGTTCTTTGATTGTGTGGTAACTTTGACTTATGTTTTACTGTATCTGAGGGACATGAAAAAACACATCTGAATACTTCTGACAGATTAAAGGCAACTTTATCTGCAAAACAGTCAGTAGAAGGTGAAATTTCATGGTCATATGCATCAGCACACTCTATGCAGATGAAGTAAAAGTGAGTGTTAGGGGCCAATAAAGCATTCAGTGGAGTTTTCTTGTCTATTCCACTGTGATTTCCTCCATATGTCCATCCAAGCTTCTTTATTATTAGTGTAACTATGGGGAAAGGTATGCTGCATATGGAAATAACTATCAAAGATAATGAAAAAAAACCTTAAGCTATCAGCTATCTTTTTGGTACATGAAAGCAGACAATGACCTTAATATGTTAAGAAAGCACAGAACGGAACTTCAGACCTTTTGGTGTTACAGTCTGTATGTCTACTGAAAGAACATAGGCGAGAAGCACTGCCCAAAAACTTCCTGCAGCTGCACTGACATCCCTAGCCAGGGAACCTGAAGGGCAAGTAGATTCAGTATTCAGATCAGGTGAGTAGTAAAAAGGGTGAATTTGTGGCTGTTCCCTCTGTATATGAACTGAGCAAGGAAGAATTAGAAAAATAAGTTATCTGAGACAGGAGAAGGCTGATCCCTCTAACTTCTCCACAGAATAAGGGGAAATATGGGTGCACTGTAACTCTGCTCCATGAGAACATTGCCAGGTGCTCTTTCAGCAATATATGCTTTTCTGAAAGGAGTTAAGAGAAAGCAAGTATCTTTACATATAAAAGCCAAAGTTGCAATAAAAAATACATCTTTTTAATTATTGATTTAATTACAAAAAGATAAAATTAAACCCCAATTCTTTCAAAGACAGTTAAAAGTTTGTGAAATTCTTCAAGTATCACGAATATATTTGGTGAAGAGACAGCAACATTTTCAACAATGAGGAAGAGGCAGTAGAAAAGCCATATTATTTTGAAAAGTTTAATTTTACATACTGCTATTTTCTTTGTCAATTTAAAAAGGAAAAAATAAAAATAAATAATCCATTATGTTTTCATCTAAGTATACTCTAGACAGCAATTTGCCCAAGTGCTTATGCGCAGCGTTGTGCATACATTGTAGTCATGTTAAGACACTAGAACACAAAATTAAAACAGTCTTCAGTATTAGCATCTGCTAGAGGATAAAGCAAGAAAATTAAAACTTCTTTTTGACTGACTTTAGACATGAACTGGATAAAAAATGAGTTAAATTAATAGCTTACTTGCTGATGAAATTAAAACTAAAAATTATTTAAAATTATACCAAAGAAGAGACAACAATACTATCTGCATTTAACACTACAGTGCTGTGAGATGTCACCTGAAAGAGCCATTTTAGTTAATTTTCTCTGTAGAAAAGGAGAAAAAAATGGGCATAGTACTATTAGACCAATATATTATGAATCTTTGTACATCAGAAGTGAAACTTTTTATTCTGCTTTTGCATCTATTGAATTCTAAAAATATTTTCTTTAATGCAATTACAATCTACACTAGTGTGAGAACATATTTGCATTTGGAAATGGAAACGAAGGTATGTCTTGTTTTACAGAGCACTCAAAAAATGCTGCATATTTTTTTACCCTGGAGCACACCTCGAGACTGGCTACTCACACTAAAAGTTGCAACAGCAGCATTTTGGGATTTTTGAAAGGGCATTCATAAAATGAGCTTTTCAATTCTAATCACACTAATAAAACTGGGAGTCCTCGTGCCAGATCCTCAGCAAACAAGTGAGCAAAACTCACTTTTATGTGCAATTCTTATGAGCTAATCTTATTCCAACAGAATTCTTGGTAAAGATTCCAAATTATTTTATTTTTTTAAATCCCCCCTCTACATTGGAAAACTAATTTCATTAATTCTGTTTAGGAGAGATTTAAAAATTGAGTGCCACAAAATGGGTATCAGCCATTAGGAAAAGAGACAAATGGTGCTCAGCAGTACTCCAGTGGAATAGCCATCCCAGCTGAAGTAGTATAATGCTGTGTTACCTTTTTAGTAACACTACATTGCTATGGCCAGATCATGAAACGGTGGAAAGTGGCAGAGCACTATTGATTGCAGAAGAGCTATACTAACTTGCACCGTTGAGATGCTGGGTTTCTTAATATAAGTTCATTATAAACTTAAAATGATAGCTAGAATTGTTTGGATCAGCAGAAAACACCAGAGCAAATATAGGAGGAAAAATATAAAGAAACACATATGATGAGGCTTACAGTAAGGAACAAAGCAGCTTAGGAATCTGTTGTTTTAAATACACAGGGCATAGTTGGAATGGCTCAATGTCATTTCAGATTGCTCAAAATATTATCTTCAAACAAAAAGACTAATGCAATTAAAAGTCTGAGCCACCTGCAACAACATATTACAAAGCAAGCAGCAAGCACCATTGAAGTAAATCATTCAAACAATAAATACAACTAAAACCATCTGAATACCTATCAAATACAGAAAATAAGCAGCAATTCTGTTGATACAGAACAATTTAAATATAGGCATTCAAAAGCAAAGTTGTGAACAGTTTTTTTAAATAAAGATGCACACACTGCAATTTCAGAAGATGCCTCCTTTTCCATGCTAATTTTGAGTCATTTAGTGGAACATTTAGAGCACTCAAACTCTTACTGAAATAATCATTCAGTTTTCTCTGTACTGGATTCTCATACCTTCACCAACATGAAGTAATACTCAATTTTGCAGGTATTTCTCTGGTGCCCTTAAATGAGGAGTTATGTGCAGCAACACATTAATGCACAAAACCCTATCACTACTGCTGGGCCTTTAAAGTATAAATAAGCTATATGAGGTCAGTGGACACATTTCCACATTTCTTATTAAATGTTTCACTCCCATACTCATCTCAGATTTTGTTATACAGTACTATTCACTGGCTATACATAAGATTCATATTTTGATAAGACAATAAGATTGCTGCTTTGAAAAAGTGCTATATAACACAAATACCAGTGGTTATGGAAAAGTCATGAGTATAATTTTGAGTCTCCAATCTCATATCAGAAAAGTCTGATTCATATCTTCCATACAAGTAAAATGTCAGGACACTTTATACAGCTACTACTACGGCGCATGCCTAGAACATCATGTGAGGCAAGAGGCTGAAAGATAGGTCAAAACAGCAACAGCCAACCCAGCAGAGGCAGTGCTAGAGCCTTTTGAGGTTTGAGTAAAAAAAAAAGTACACAATTGTACCGGAAATATTAAACTACTCCAATTTTCTCTTTTTAATTGTAATTTGGATGCACAGAACATACACACATATATACATACATAAATATAAAATAACAACTCCAGAAAGCCCAAAAGCCAGGAAAAATTATGATCCTTTGTCCTTATACAGACAGTCATCAGAAGGATTTGGCATCAAGTCATATTACGTACAAGTTCAGCTCCAGACGTAGTACTCCAGTGGGTGCCAAAGCAAGAAGGCACCATAGTGATATAATGGAAATACACACAGTGCCAGAAAGGGTATTTGTTTAATACTTGAACAAATGTATAAATAACATATAAAACCATTTTTAAAGTATCCTATAAAAATGAGGAAAAAACTAGCTTGTGGAGTGTGGTTATACACCCATATACAGTGAGCTGTTCAATGGTACCGCATGTTATTTGTTCCAAATGTATTAAATATAGTTGAACACTAAAGACACTCAATGGAAACATTTCAAGTACCTTTCTCCTTTACATATTGTTAGGTAAGAGATATGTTGCCCTCTGCTAACTGAAATATTTTTTAAGACATCTGCTTTTATTGTGCATATAAATCAGCTATGAAATTAAGGACCTCATTAGCAAAGCTGACTTTCCTCACAGAGATGTGGTTTGACCTTAACTGAAGCAGGAATCGTCCTTGGGCCCAGTTCAATTTGGGCCCTCTTGAAGAAAGCTAAAGCCCTTTTATCCACTCAATAAGCATTAACACATGAGCCTGTCACCAGGCCTATGCTGTTAAAAGATGCCTTGAGACTGAAAATTCAGCTGGTGTGCATTAGTTTCAATGGTATTGAAGAGCACTTGAAGACACGGCCAAAGACAGCCTAAAGCTGATGAGCACACCTGATTTTGAAACCATGGCTAACAACTGGAACTACATCCGTACTGATCATACCAAAAAGCAAACAGCTGTAGGCTGATTAAAGTTTCATCTGCAAAGAACTTTCTAACCACAACAGAAAGAACAAATTAACACCACAGCTATGAAAAAATCTTTGTCAGAAATATACACTACTTACAGTGTTTATTAGAATCTATTAAAAGTATAATGAAAAGAATGTAAAGTAACATTAATATCAAATTTAAGTGTAACTTATTTTATTTTTGAGGACTAAAAATAAAATTAAGTCCTGTATTGGCCAGATAGTGTGGATAATTCCACTACTTATGCTTCACTTTGTTTGGGAACAGAAAACAAGTGAAAAGTTGTGAGATTTTAAGGCTGTCTTAATCTGTCCTCCTGCTCCATAAGGAATTACAGACTTATACAATTGGTTCAAATATATCTCTGTAACACAAGTAAGAATGTTAGTCATGCACAGTAAAAGTTGGGAAAATTCACTATGGTATAAATAATGTCCTTATGCAAGTTTGCTAACAGTCATATTCCACTTATTTTCTGTTGCAAGTGAGGAAAAATATCTACTTTCTTTCTGCACCCAACCTAAAGAGAGACTGACTTTCCAAATTCCTCAGAGTAATATGGATATGAATAATTTGACATTATTTTTACAAACTCTGATTGAGAAGACACTACATCAAAGCAGAAGATACTAAATCAAAGTATTCAGAAGCTCTGTGTACCTGTTTTCAAACAAGAGTAAATATTTTCCTAATATTATTGCATAGGGTGTCACATTGTATCTACTTTATATAAATTTATTGCTTGATTGAAACATAATTATCCATTTCTCCAACTTACGTAATATTTACAGCATCTAAGAGATATACAGATTAATTTTTTACCTAATTTTATTAAGTACGAAGGCAAATAATTAAAAATTGAAATAAAAGATTATGAATGGCTACACAGCTTTCTAATTAATTAATTAATTACTACTGCTAATTTTTTTTCTCTGTTAAGTTTTCTTTCTTGGTATTGCTGTGTTCTCTGTTACACAGACAGTTGCCTAGACATTTAAACCACAGGTAGAGTGACTTCTATTTTTCATTTGATCGTGATGGTACAAATACCAGGGAGAGTCCTTTCCCTCTTGATCAAATGCCATAATACACTACAGGAGAGTGGGGGGGATAAAGACGGGGGG
>NW_009970724.1:5604600-5615113 GCF_000747805.2 Chaetura pelagica
GGGGGGGGGGAGGCGGGGAGGGTGTCTTTTCCTGTATGTGCTATTTGAACTTCTATAGCAGAAGATTGCAAAGTTGCAGCTCTCTTTGGGACCTTGCTCAGATTTGTCTTCAACATCCAACACAATAATACCTCACAGATGAAGGCTACACTCAACCAGAACTGCACTGAACTGTATGCACGATTTCTAATTCAGTAGCCTCCAGATGATGTCAAAGGAAAGGCAGATCTCCCTAAAGCCCACCTCATATGGGCAGATTTAAACTTGGCATGCAATTTTTTACATACAGGGGACAAGGCCTTTACTACAACTGTACAGAAGAAATTAATATATGTGGGGAGATGTCAGGATGCAAAGAGAAAGGTGCATCTACCCTTTTTGCCAATAAATATGATGCTAGTGCAGGAGAACACACTTGTGTGTCCTCTCTCAAAGGAGCTATTAGAGACTTACAATAAACTTCTTTTTTGATGCTTAAATGTTATTTTCTCTGTATGACAAATAAATGTCACCTTTCCAGACTGTTATGAATCAAATCATGTAATATATAACCAAGGCTAGAGATGACAAGACCTGCTAGGTCATACAGAGTGTGTTCCTCTGCCAGGGCAGGATTGCTCCCTGCAGTCTTCTAATCCCTGCTTCAATTTACTTTGAAGAGTCTCCAGCAATGGAGCTTTTGTCTCTTCTCTAGTAAGTGTTTTTGGTATCACAAGCATTCAAGGCAAAGGAAAGAATTCTTAGCTGTTATGCTAACATTTTTATAGATGCTAAACCCTGATACTTGTATTTCTACCAATTTTGCTATCATAGCTAATGTCTTTTTTAATTGGCTCACAACCCATTAAAATGCTTTTTTTTCCTGTTTATTACGGTTTTCCTTCCTATTTTTGTTTCACATTATTTTCCTCCCATACCTCCTTCTTGGCATAGTTTGCTTTCCTTCACCAGATAAATATATATAATTTTTTTTTTCAATACCTCTGCTCTTTTTAGGGTGATTTATGCTACCCTTCCACTCTGTGTGCTGCTTGCAAATATCATTAATGTAGTATCATCTGCAAATTTCATTAACAGGCTGTTTGCCTTCCCTAAATCAATTCAACAACAAAGAATTCAAGTGGGAAATATTTTCAATTTATTATTGTAAATTTTTAGCCAGGTGTTTTGGTCAATTGAGTGAGAGTGTAAGTACATTATTTCTATTTCCCACACAGTGTTTGCTAATTCTGTTCTGTTTACTAGATAGACCAGCATAGCTGTCCTACTAAAAAACTCTCACAAGGAACATAAAATGCTTATTTGCATGTATGAGCTTAGATATATCCAATATCTTTGTTTTGCATGTGTAAATAAGCAACTCCTTTTTGTTTAGTTGGTTGGGTTTTGTTTTGAATTTAGAAGCATAAAGTACCACACACAGACTAATTATTACCAGAGAGGGAGGACATTTGTGAACATCCATGAGTTTTCAGAAATAGTAGCCAGGTTTTGTAGGGTTTTTTTGCTCCCAAGATAAACTGCTACGAAAGAGCTTTAAATTTAAGCATGATGTTGTACTTACTAACCTCAAAAGACATTCCTCTTCCTAACTACAAAACAATGACTACGTTGGCCATTTGTATTTATTATGGAAATACTTTCCCTTGTTAGAAAGAAACAAGATGAGAGAAGTAACTTAACTGCCTGGGTGGTCTCAGCACATCACCTATATTTTGGGCTCTAAAGTCAATCTATTGGTATATGGCTACTTCAATCACAAACAACATGTGGAAAGCAACCATCAAAGCAGCAAGTGACTTGGATTGACTTTCAAAATGGACTAAGGGTGTTTTTTTTGAATCTGCACTATAGGTTACAGGTTTCAGCAAAGCAATTAAGAAATTCTTATTTATTGAACATCAACATTTCTACTAATTCCCTACTGATGACACGTAGCTAAGAAGGAAGGCAAGTGAAATAGAAGAGATAACACATGGGATAAATCCTGTGACATCCAGGCCAGACTAGAGTGTGTCAGATTTCCATTCCTATGCAATGTAAGAAAGCTATTCATAAGCTATTTAACAGTTTCTTGGTCTCACATATTGCTACTGAGCTTGCTCCAAAGAGCTCCTATAATAGCATTACCAGCTAAGCAAGGACTCATGGCTCTTGAGGTGTCCTGTGGGAACCATGTAAAGGACAGGGTCATTGCAGTATGCAGCTTTTTTGTTGGTTTATTCATGCTCTTCCCCCAACACTGATCACACAGAGATCCTTTGAAGCTGGATGGTTTGCACTGCACCTGACCTTTGTGGTTCCATTATCGATTCCACATCTTCCTTGCTAATGGACTGCTCTTCTTTAAAAGAGCGTCTATATTCAGTTTGCCTAGCTGCTAGCATTCCCTTCCTGAAGTGCTAGTAAGTCTCAAGGGTTTGTCTTGAATCTTTATCCTGCCTAGAAGTCCTATAATCTGAATTAAACCTACTCCACCTCTTCACCTTTCCCAGTCCCTGAACTGCTTTAAGCTTTACCTCCAGCCCAAAGAACTCTTAATTTTTCCCCGTTCTCATAATCCTTTTCATCTTGACATCTCTCTCCCACTGCCTCCAGCATCTATTTTAAGAAATTTCTTGCCCAAAGACCAAAAAAGGGGAAATTAAAACAGATGCTCAAGCAACTGTTATTTATGCTTCCTTTATCCCCAACACAAACCATCATGCAGAACCTCTAAACAGAATATGAACATCAAACAGCTTGATAACTCTGAGAAATCCCTATCTCGTGACACTCTAACAGGTTCTGCACAGTAGGACTCAATGCTGTTGTTGGTGTTGCTGCTCAGCATGAAGGAGCACTCTTGTGCCACACAGCATACATGCAACATAGGTAGCAAAGAAAAAGAAGTAAATTATCCTCAATTTAAAGAGACTAAAGGGCCAACCCAGATAGGAAAAAACCAATTCATTTTTTGCCTGAAATACAACATTCCCTCTGTGAAAAACATTCTTCACCCTGATTTGCTACTGTTCAATATTAGCTTTTAGTTTAATTTCTGGTAAAGGCTTTTTAGATGTTTAAATGCAAAACTTTAAGCACCAAATTAAAGCACTGGGAGAACATGCACCAAAGAACAACTGGCAGTCAACTTAAAGCACTTCTGAGATTTTTTAGAAAGTTTCCTGAAAGAAATACAGAAACATGTGTGTGCTTTATGAATTAAGGCAGGTTAGCCCAAAAGATACTTTTTTATTACTGTTGTAATCAGTGGAGGCCCAGGATCCACAATACTTAAATGTGTGGATCTTCAGCACTTTGCTTCATAATTTTACCAGAAAATGTATATCAAATAGCTACCCCAGATATTACAGAAAGCAAAATCTTACTGACACGAACCCCACAATTTTAAGGATTCCACATACCATTCTCTTTTACTAAAATTGGGCTGATTTAAATTGATCTATTTAGAAAACCATGTGTTGAAGGCAGGAGCTGCCCATAACTGTATGCACACTACTTTCCCAGCACAGTCATGTCCCAGCCTTGTTTAAGGGTCTCTTGCAGACATTACAATTCAGGTAAAGCAATTGGCTGAGAGCTCAAGATGATTACAGCAAAGCTCACTTGGGCTGCACTTCCTCTAGGATGTTTATTTTTGCAGTTATTGCTGTCTCTTGACTTAACTTCTCCCCTCACTTCTTCAGTTCTGGTCTGGAGCTTTCACTTTCAATCGGCTTGTTTTATGTTGTGCCTTTACCTTGGAATTTCAAGTTCTTATTTTAGATTAATTCATACCACTTTATTTTAATATTTTGAGATTGTACTATGTGGGAGTCAAAATGGAGTGTGAGGGCCTCTTAAAACACAGGAAGACAGCTGGCTACACCAGAGGAAACAAGCAGCCACAGGGAGGGAGGTGAACCCATGAGACTCATTTTTACCCAGAGTTTTAGATGGGTGCTTGTTTTCCTTCTCAGTAGAAACAGAGAGAACTTCTAGGTGTGACAGAGAGGCACCAGTTGTGGTCCTGTCTCTTTACAAAAAGCAGGAAAGGGAAGTGCTATTATTTCATTTACCCAAAGATAAGAGGTCCATTAGGAAATTCTACACCTGTGTCTCTCATATTTGCCATGGTTGGTAGGGGCTAGTCCTAGACCAGTTGTATCAACATGCCCTCATCTTTCACAATGGCCATGCCTTCATGGACGTACAGATCAGCTGGGTTTGGCAGTTTTCTATTTTCTTTTTTCATTTTCCTTAAAGCAAAGAACATTAAGACACAAACATAGATGTCTTTCAAATATACCTAAGAAAGGGTTTGTTATAATTTTGCTCAGGTATACTAGGCTCAATATTTTGAACCTTGACCATTTGTTCCTTCCCTTAAGTAAATATACTTCTGCCTTGAAAAGAGAAGATTAAGTCAGCTTGTTGAAATGTTTCTCATTTCCATGCAGCATATACACTATAAGAAGTTAGAACTAAAGTAATATTTGGTGTGTCAACAACATCTCTTTCACTGTCAAACACTTCAAAGTCCAACACAACAAGAAAATTTAAATGGTTTCCAAGATGTAAATATCCTGGGACAAGGTCAAACAAGGTGACAAATATTTGTGTGTACTGCACAATTCCACCTGATGAAAAACAAACAGGTATGGATATTTGTATTGCTTTGCCAATACAATAGTAAAGGGCAAACATAGAAACCCATCCTATAACAAGTATTTCTAGCATTTTAAAAAAAAATAAAATCAATGTTTCTTTAACAACTATACCAAGACTCCTTCTCTATTAGTTCAATACCTCCTGACTTCTGATCTGATGTCTTGTCTACATCCAAGAATGAAGGTAAGGGTATATGCAGCCTTCCATTCCTCAGAATTTGGGAAAGAATGCCTCATTAAAATAAAAAAATCGTAACTCCACCTTTGATGGTAGGGTGAAGATTTACATGCTTTATGGGAAACTCTTGTGTATACCAACACCACAATGTGAGGGACTGTACTATGAAAAAATAAAAAATCAAAAGCAGGCTATCAGTATTTTTAAGTACAGGAAAAAAACTCTGCATCTAGGATATCTATGGTACAAGTGGTGGCATCCAACAAAGGAAAGTGGCTAGCACCTGTTGTGTGATCTATGGTTCAAACATTAGTTATTCAACAGACATAAAACAAAACTCCAGATTCATGGTCTGTTGGTAAAACTACACTGCAACAAATAGGATTCCTGCCTGAGGTAGGACAAAGCTAAGCCCCATAATCTCTTGAAGCACAACAACCTCTTTGTGATAAATGCTTAATTTATAAACTTGTGGAAAAAATACTACATGAAGTGCTCTGCTAGTGAAATAATAATGTTCAATGTGCCCATAGCCATACTGTCTCCAACTATTAACCCAACAGGTCACACAAACTAAGCCTGATCAGCAGAAGTTACAGAAGTGTTACTGAGATGCAATTTATAACAGAGATTTTTGCTTCAAACCAGGCTTCATATTCACAGTAAACTAACCACACCTGAATTGTCTCTTCTTAAATTAATTATCCTTACTCAAGATACTCAGCATGATAAACTTCATAAAAACATTATTTAAAATAAATGTTATTATAAAACACTACAGAACCATGTAAGATCATTCAATTATTAAAGGAGCTAATGTACCAGAAAAAAAAAAAAAAAAAAGTAAAAAAAAAGTAAAAAAAATTATTATTTTATGAGCTGCCAAATTCTGCTAACTATACATGCTGTGTTTACTCCTTTTCAGTTAACCAACGCAAACAATAATTATTAGAACATTCAACATGAAGGTTTCATGCTTGGATGAAACTCAAAGTTAATGTCAGGTAATGTCACGAGTAGATGCCAGGGGGCATAGAGACAAGGTAGTAAATGGAGTCTGATCTTCAGTGACAATGGGTTTTCAGTAATGGCAGTATCAAAACAGAATGCTAAACAAAACCAGAGACAAAAATGTCTTCTTTATTTTAATCCTCACCAACACTTTATTAGTAAAAATTATACACTACATGTTATGCTAAGCCTTTCAATCTCTATCAAAGCAGAGATGAAATAGCCCACAGATCAAGTTCTCTAACACTGTTTCAATGAAAGCCAAATCAAAGCTTACAGGCAGCTTATGGAGCTATTTCCTAATGCCTCTCAGATACTAACAGCCACATAAATCTCCACTGAGACCAGAACTACCTGCCTGCTCCTTGAAAGCAGCAACTAGCAAGAGCCATTTGAGATGGGTCAAACACCTGCCAGCAGTCAAGAGAGGAGGCACACTGCAGCAGCTAGTTTTAACCCCTCCAAAAGGTAGCCCTGAAACTATCCCGTTCCAGCTGAGACCAGAAGGCCCCATGGAGCAAATGCCTGGGTTCAATGCCAGTAGCAGTTGCCTTCTCCAGAAACCTGTGCCCAGAGACATGGCACAGCGGGGTTAGCAAGCTCATCTGGTCATACCCCATAGATCAGGATTAACACAAAATCATATTTACTAACTGCCAAAGGAAGAAGAGGGGCAGCCTCAATGTGGATGCTCCAAGGAGGCAATTACATTTTGTTTTCATGCAAATTTAAACAGAGCATAAGATCACGTATATCTAGAGAAACAAATGACAGGTAATTCTGATTTACCCTAGCCAACTTATAATTACAATCAGACGATGCCCTCCCAGCAGGCAACAGAACTAGACTCAGCTAAGCTGGATGTGTCATGCTTAATCACCTAGCAAAAAGTAGTAATGCATTTATCAATAGAGACTGTGATAAATATTGACAAGGTGTCCAAGATACGTTTATATTATACAGTTTCATTTTAACATGAAGAAGAAACTGAGTTTCACCATTCTGTTACAGTACCACTTGGACTCTAAACTGCTTCTGGATGACCAAAATACAATGTTCTTACTGCTGTTGGGTAATGCTACAAATAAACCAAGAGTGCCTTTTATAATTAAATCCATTAATAGCTGACTTCCCTCCATTTACAGGAAGATGAACAAAACTGTCCTGATATTACCCTCACTGGAGAAAGATTTTTTGTCTCTTTTCAGACAGTCTGTCTACAAATACCATCCTGTGGTAAGTGAAGTTACATTTGTCTGAAACTATGAAATGGCAGTTTCATTTAAAGTAGTGTATTTTGCTTAGACTCACTATTATTATTTCTAATTGAGAAAGTCCTCCTCTGCAGAGGACACAGAGAACTTTAATTTCAGTCAATGTGTGCACCATTTGAAATCAATGTTTATAGAAAATATATTAAACTTCACTTGAAAAATGCCAGTAAATTGAGCCAAGTATCAGATTAATTTTTATTTTTTTATATACTCATGAAATAGGAATAGTCATTGTCAAGATAAGCAATCCATTAAATGAATGCTTGATTTGTCTAGCACCTGGAAAGATTTAATCTTTAGAGCATGGAAAATCTATAAAAGCTGTGAAGTCAACAATATATGCTGACCACAAAAATTAATTATTTTTAGGGAGACAGCTATTCCACAAACTGAGCAACCTCCATACAAGCATCCCAGTTCACTTGATAAACATAAATTGAGCTTGACATGTTTATGATACCCCTAAGCTGTATTCTAAAATGGGAGACAAAGTAACTGGATACAAAACCCTAATGATCCCTAGTCTTGAAATGGCCCATATATGGTCTTTGAATTTCTTGGGGGTGGATGTCATCCTTTAATTTTAGATTATAAGTTTTGCTTTTCTTCATGCTTTGTAACAAAAATGTTAGGCTGATGACTATAGTGCTAGTGACAGTAGCAGAGAGACAACATAAGCCAGGAGCTACAGCTGTTGTTATTCAAACTCTCAACAATAGAGTTCAAACTCCACCAGTCAGCATAGAGGCGTCTCTACAGTAAGACTTTTCTCATTTCTCTGTTTAGTGGAGTTGCACTACAAATATTTTTTTACCCACATCAAAGAGAGGCAAAAGAATTAGATTTTTCATTTCTGTAAGTAATCAGCTGTCAAGTGCTACTGATACCACTTCACCAAATGCAGTTGAGCAGCACTTAGCCAGTGTTGTTCTCAAAAGAAAGACAGTACATACGTGCTCACAGCTTTAAACAGTTTTAGGGCTCTCTTCACCCTAAAAGAGTTGCAGCACTGCTTGCTAGGAAGGCCTTTGGAGTGACTGGAGCATGAAGACTGGGCCCTTGCATCTAAATGCATTATTCTGTACCAAGAGTATCAGCTAAACACAAGCAGTATGTGAGCATGAGGACAAAGGGTGGGTAAGACAATGTCTCCTCTTCTGCATAGTGCTAAACCTGATTCATTCTGGGAAAAGAGCCAGTATTTCCAATTGCACCTACCTGCCATGAATACTCAGATTTGTAAGCTGCTGAGCAAGCACAGCTGCCTCCCAGGCACTGAGCACCAAGGGTGCTTAGTACCCCGGAAAATCAAGCCCTCGCCTGCTTTAACAAGTGCAGAGTGCCTGCATTTCCTGTTGGCTTTACTGGGAGCACCCTTAAGAAACTGTAAAATCACAGGTTAAAAAAAAATGGGAAAAGACATATCCTGTTCATCCTCAGAAGCACCTGAATATGCAGCATGCACTGACACTTCAGTCATGGCCTTATTTTTACAGACACTAAGTGAATGCTGACAGTCCAGGTCTCCAATACTGTCCTAAAATCTCCAAAGATCAGATTGCTCAGGTTTCAGGTAGTTACAACGGGCTCCTTCTGATTTTACTAATTCTTTGCAATGGCTTTATAAATACTATATATTCCGTGATATCCCACCTTTAGGAAAAGTGACTAAACTTCATTACAGAGGAGCTATGTATTAGGATTTATTATGAGAAGTGTAGAACTTGCTTAATCAAAACATTTAAAAGGAATATTTGGAGATCCTGCTGTACTAGAATTGGCTGCCTCCATAGGCAGAGGGAAAGCAAAAACTGATGAGACCCATTCATTTAGCTCTTACTCACACTCAAGTGGGAAAAAAAACATGGCCAAAAAAGTCACTCCTCAGAAGCACCCAAAATTCCAACACTGAAAGCATATGACAAATTCCTTTAAAGGAAAATGGAATATGAGCTCCTTAATCCCTCACTGCAGAGGTAACTGAACATTCCATGTGAAAAGAGGCATTGAAGTAGCCTTTATTAACTCTGTATTTTAAAACCTGTAAAAAATAACATGACAGCCTTACTCTATTTATGTCAAAGAAAAATATTTGAGCCAGTTCATTTTGTTTGACCCACTCTTGACGCACATATATTGATAGAGATCATACCAAAAGCAGTGTTAGTCATGTCTGTATTATAACTCCCTTCTTACTGCTTATAACCCTCTTTGAAGATTTTTCTCTTTATAAACAAACACTACACAGATAGAATGGACCTGTTCTATACAGAATTTGACCAGCAAGATGGCACTTTATCATTAATTTCAGGGAGTACGATGTTTTCTTTCTGAACAATATCTGCATAAATACTGAAAATGCCAAAAGTATCATCAAGTGAAACACACTCTTGAAGCACAATGGTGTGTCTATCTATACATTGTACACATTTTAAACACAAGCTTGAAAAATTGCAACTTGTACTTTTTTAGCTACGTTGAGGACAATCCATTGCAGTGTCCCAGTGGTACTGATGGTGGCCAGTGCAAACAACATGTAGCAGATTACCCAACTCTGAAGCCTATTGTGCTGGCTTGGCTCTCAGGAGTGCCAAACTCCCAGTTCACAAGTCGACCTTCAATGTTTGTATTTATCTTCAGTACTTTGAGTGACTCTCTTCCTGGAGACTGACACACTGCAGACTTACAAGGTAAAAACTGCCAGTGAAAATTTCAACAGTCTCTCATCTACTATATACTACTCCCAGCTTCCTTTTGCTGAATCACTTTGCAGGTGCCTCCAGCCAACAGAGTGATTCCTTCCCAATGCTTCATTGCAGTCCTTGGTGCTGTATAAAAACATGTCAGTTACAGCTGTATTAATTGCAGTGACTGGAAGATTCATCTCTTGCTAATGAGTCCAATAAAAGCCATTTTGAATGATTTTAAATTTATTTTTTACTCCCTACACTCTTTATTTCCATAAACACCAAATAACCAGAGCTTTATACAAAATCTAAAGCTCAAGAAGAGAAAGAGTGCAAGAAAGCTAATGTGAAAGGACTGTAATACTACTCTTTGCTAGTGACTCTACTTAATGCAGTGTATAGCTCAGCATCAGGGCCAGAGCCTAACAAAATGTAAAGTTTCTAAACAGTGACAGCACATCTATGTGAATAAAACTGTAACATAGAAGTTGTAATTGAGTGTCTTTTTGAAGGGGGGATGAAGGTTTTTCTATGGGCACTCCTACACATAACATCTAGCTTCTGATTTGTTTTAGATTCTGATTCATCAAACCATTGACTTAGAAACAGGAATTAACTTAATCTTAGAATCCTACTTAAAAGGGGAAAAAAAAAAAAAAAAAGTAAAAAAAAAAGGGGGGGGGGGAAAACGTTTAAATGGGGGTTGGGGGT
>NW_009970724.1:5615584-5670585 GCF_000747805.2 Chaetura pelagica
GGGGGGGGGGAAACAGTTAGAATAGGGCTTGGGTGTTTTTTTTTTCCTTGATGGCTGGTACATACTCAACTATTTATGGACAAATTTCAGAGCTGTACTATCAGTATTTTGGTGATGTGCTCATATAAGTTCCTTCCCTTGACTGTGATAAGCATTGTACCTCAGAGTACAAGATTAGAATAAAAACCAAAAACCATCATAGACAGTAGAATCTGTTCATTTGTTTTACTGTTTAAATAAAAGTGTTTTTCCTAACTAGGAAGGCAGAAAGCAGCCCCTCAGTCAAACAAATGAAACTTAAGTCACAGTTCTCTAGGAGGCAATACCCCTTGCTCCTGAAGAAACATGTCAAGTATATTGCTTTTGACTTCTAAGATTCCTAGTCACTGACCATCAAATTTTTTAAATGCTGACATCTGTGATAAGGGTTCATAAGCTTTTTGACTGCTTCTGGACCTGTGCTTGGACTTTTCTGAATCTATTACCTTATTTGCATTGCGTTGTAGCCTTTCGCCTGTCTCCACAATCTACTTTCTCACCTATGAGGGGCAGTTAACTCTACAAGAATATCAAATGCTGACTTACGTCTATTTCACAAACCATTCAGACAGAAAAATGTATTATATACACCTTGTGGGTAAGAAACCAGTGGCCGAGTTTAAGGATAAACTTTTCAGTGTGTTCTGCTAGTTCTAGGATTCCAACAGAAGAGAGCAAGGAGTCGAAGCACATGAACGAGTAACGCCTGTAGTTGAAATTACAAGTCCTTGGAGCAGGGTTCACAGAAACACAGAGATGCAGAGGTTACTTATGATGTTTTTCTCTCACAGGCTTAACAATTTTGCTCAGATGTAAATTATCAGAGTATCTTATGTAACAATTTCTGTTCCTTTACACAGCTGCTGCATAAAGGCAAGGTGAGATAGATACACATTGCTATGCTGTTTCCTCCCATGCTGTTTGGTGATACCATCTGGCAGAAGACGTGGCAATACAGGACTGAATCCCCAAGGGCTGCTCTAACTTGTGCTAAGATCCAGCAAGCCCTTTTGCCAGACCAAACCTGTTTAGAGTATGTGATTGTAACCAGCTTCTCACTCAATTCCTGAGTGGCACTTAACCTCATACTGGGTTTAACTCAAAGCCATAACCCAAACCCCTTGCTTTTTTCCCCATGTTAAGTAAAAATTATGTTGCAATATAAATGCACAGCTTCCTCTCACATCCCTCTGTTTCTGCTCCACCTCAGGGGGTCTAGAAAAGGCAAGTGACAGGGTTACAGATTTTCTCCTTTACCTTGCAAAGCTTAAAAACCTTCAGAAATGCTTCCATTTCGTTTTTTTTTCCCCATGTAACCATACGCTGTTTACATGCCAGATGGGTTTCCCCCAGGGTCTCACACCATGAAGAAAACTGCAGCATTTTTTGTTAATTTATCACTGTATTAAAAAATAGAAGTGAACCATACATAGATAAAATGAATCATAGGTATACTTCCCATATATTTGGTACATCACACTAAGCAAAAGCTGTGTTGTGTTAACTGTCAAGCTGAGAAATAGCTGACATTTGTTATTTTAATTAATAGTTTACTTTGCTGAAATAAGCTTCTATGAAAAGTTATGATTTTTATTAAGTCTTCACTACAGCATTATTTTCACAGATTGGGAGGCAAAAACTAATTTTCAAAACTGCTTTGCCCTACAAAGTCACTGACAACAGCTTGAATACACATGTCAAGGAGACATCTGTTTCAGAGATACCAATCTACAATAAATGTGCATTAGTTCTAAAATTTAGGATACTCTTCATTGAAAAAAAAAATTTAAAAAAATAAAATGCCAGTAATTATGTAGGTTTTAACTGATCTTTAGTAGTAAAGACTTTTATGCCCTGGTGATTTTTTAAATATTTTGTAACTGCCACTCTGAATTCTTAGAGGGCAGCATTTGCTTTAGAAATCACAGCAAGGCAAACCCATGGATGAATTCAGACAGACAAGCTGTCTGCCATTGATGTAAATCATTATACAATTACACAGTAGGTTTATACATTTTCTTTGCCCAAATACTTTGATATCAGTCATTGATGAGAGCACAGAATTTATCGTTTCTCTTGTCTGTGGAAAGAACAATCTTATTTATTCTATTTGAAACCAATGTAAGGATGTTTGGCAAAAGACATTTCTTGGTACACTGACCCAATGATTCTCTGGATGTGTTTCTTAAAGTTGGCAGTTTTCACAGGCTGTACTGCCACCGATTTCAAAGGAGCTTCATGTGTAAAGAAGACACAATGTTCTGGGGAGCCAGACTTTTTGTTTTGATTCTTATCTACTTGAAGATTGTAAAGCAGGGTACTGTTAAAACAATACAAGCTTTTTTTTTTTAATTTATTTTTTTTAAAGCAATGCATAAAGATCAATACATGAATTGGTTTATATGAATTATATTTCACTTGACTTTCTTTTATTGGGGTCTAGCCTTACAATGAATAAAAGTTGTGCTGTCAGGATTGATCTGTTACTTCATATTAATGGAAAGATCTCCATTGACTTCAAGCTCTCACTGCTAGAAACAAGCCTGAATGTTTATGACTACGTAGTGTAACTGCAGGCAGGTAATGGCTTGCTCTGCTTCCACTTAGAAGTGATTAAAAGTTTCATTGTCAAGATTAAAACAGACCTGGGATTTTTTTTATTATTTGTTTGAATATACATTTTATGCTTTGAATTTCAGAAGATGGAAAATTCTGTTCTTCTACTTTGACATATTTAGGTTTATATTTTGAAGAAAGGAGAGAATTTTTTTGGTGCTAGGAAGTGTACTAATAAAGATAGTCAACTTTGGCTTTAAGGATCCAAGAGCTACACCAGTTACAGAGAGAAATAAAATAATTATTAGACTCTTAATGGGAAAATGAACACGTTTGAGCTAAAATCCTTGTATTGGGGCATATACATAAGAGGAGGAAACATACATTTCCTTGAATACAGATTTCCTTACAGGCATATGCAAAGGATTGTTAATTTCATGCATTCCCTCATGGCCAAGAAATTCTGCTAAATCTGTGCTGTAATCTCCCATGGTCCTCCGGATTTTATCACTGACCCAACGGGAGCACTCAGCAGCTGTCAGTATGCAAGACAGAGAGACCTGGTACATCTGTGTTTACAGTGTCTTTGCTTACACCTGTTTCTCTCTTCACATTCCATAAAAACAATTTTCAAAATTATCTGCGTAACACAACACTTTGTTTCATAATGTACTTTTCAATAAATAGGGTTTTTTGCATCAGGTATTACCTGACTCCCATTTCTGGGATAATTCTGGGTTTAAGGATCAACCTAGGTGTTGCAAATTGCATGGCTGACCTGTCTGTAAGTGTGCAGCTCCACACAGCTTTTGTAGCCTCCCCACTGCACACATTCATGGGTGAACTGCATTGGTGACAGGTCTGGTTTTGTTTCTGCAGGAGTCAGCTACACTGTCGCACCTTCAGCTGCAGCTGGATCAAGTATTTGCTGAGCCTGAGGCCATAACCTGCTGCTGTCTTCATCTTTTATTTGATAACTGCCTGATGCCACCTGTCTACCTCACGTGATACAGCAACTGGGACCAGGCTGACTCAAGCACACAGAAAGCTGAAAATAAATGTCCCATCCTTCCCGACAAATCTGCATAACAATTTTCTAATTCCTCATTTTAACCTTATTTATCAAATGTACTTATTGCATGGTAACAATGCACAGAGTTTCTTCAGAAGGAAGTAGGATCAAGAATAAAGACTTGCTGAACCTGACCAAACCTTTTGTACTGACTTCATCTCCCAAAATGCCCCAAAGGAAGCTTGCAACCCTGTTAAACTGGCCAGCTCAACAAGTTGGAAGGAATGGGAGGACCACTCATTTTTCTAGCGAGTTCCCATAGTTCCATTGTGCTATTTCCCACGAATACCACTTGTTATACCCTAAATTATTGCAAAAGCATGTTTTTTTACAAGAACATAATATATTATATAGTTATATTAATAGCATCAAATTATGTTTTCCTTAAACTTCTATATTATATTTTAATATCATCACAACTTACAAACACTGCATTGTGTCTATATTCATATATAGTACTAAAAAGTAAAAGTAGAAATAAATATACAAATGAGAGATAAAACTAAAATTTCAGTGACTTGCCTCAACAAGAGTTTCGATTTGAGAATCTGGGACAGGGTTTAAATAAGAGGAATAAAAGGAGTTTATAATTCAGGGAAACAGTTACTTCAGTCTTTTATCTTTGGCCAGTAAGCAAAAGTATATATTTATTTATTGCCGATAAATATCTGCCAACAACAAAACAAGATGATATAAAGGATTTTTATGAGGTATATAAAGATATTTATTGAAGTTGTGTTATGTTTCAGTTTCTGGCAGTTTATGAAAATTCTAACTCTACATCACTGCTTAGTGATAATTCTGGGTACTCAGAAACAAATATTATAAACCAGCACTCTAAGGAAAAGATGAGCCTAATGGCAAACAAGTCTGACATTTAACTGAGTTTTTTTAAATTGCTATGTACTTTCCAATAGGATAGAAGATTATATACAACATATAAGCTTTCAATATAGAAAGGCAATGGTCTTTTAAGCTTTCCTAGGAGGTAACAGTGGTGTCGAGTACATACACAGATGTAAAATAGATGCATACAAGATAACATTCAAATTAAATGCTGGGAAACAAGCAGCTCTGGAATGGTTAATTGCATGTATTTTTAAAGAAAAAATATTTACTGGTTTTGTTTTCTCCAGTTCTATCAATAATAATATAACTCTGCTTTGTTTATATATTCCTTACAAATCACCTGGGTTTTATTCTCCTTCCTGTCTCCTCTCTACCCTACATTTAGAAGCTCATTTGTTTTGAAAAACAAAAAAGAAACTACAACAAAAAGCAAGCAAACAAAAAAACCAACAACTAAAAAACACACACACTCACAAAATAAAAAGAAAAAAAGAAAAAAAAACAGCAAACAAAAAAAAGCCCTACAACATAATATCAGGATCTTTTACAGCCGAGAACTAACTAGGATGAAACGTAACAGATACTAAACACAGGGAAGTTGTTAAAAATGTGCAAACACAAGTGAAATCCAAAAAAAACCTAAGGTGTGTGAGAAGCATATAAAATTCCTTTATGCACGTCCTTCAAAAAAGTTTAATACATAGTCAGGTCATATTATTGCACATCAAATTCTCTAGGTCTCTAGCTGCCAGTAGCAATTATCTGTAAGAGAACATATTTTCCCTCATGACTAGCTATTGGGAATTTTTGAGTATACCTAAGCATAGCCTTGAGCAAAATTCCTATGGGGCATATTTGGAACAGAGTATTTCGTTTGGATGAAATATTAAGGTTTCTGTCCAATATGTCTATCTATATATTTATACATCTGTTTCAACATATTGATCTGTTTATCTGTTTAATTACATGAAATAGTTGTATTAAAATGTAAATAGTTCTAAATCTATATATTTCTGCACAAAGGTTTAAGAAGTACCATTTCCTGGTTTCTGAGGCTGCTGTCTATAATGATGCACCCTGCACCAATTGTTCCCCCCAGCCACCCCCACCCCCCAGAGCTGCTGGGGGTGACCCGGGGGTTTGGCCCCAGGACTGCAACTCTGCACCCCTCCCCTGGTACAAACCCCCTCACTCTGTGCTGGCTAATGGCAATGGGACTTGCTTGTGCTTGTTACAGTGTGATTGATGTTCACAGCAACTGGGGGGGGGAACCAAAAATCAGAGAGGGTGGAGTCTTTTAGGAAAAGGAGGAAAATCCATCATTGCATAGGGAATATAATTTATCATCTTTTTAAATGTATGAGGCAATCCAGCTTGCTAGAGGACTTCAACAGTACCTGCTGTAGTAGTTTACAAATCGCTCAGTGCCACAGGGTCACGTTTGCTACCACAGATTTCCAAACGAGTTTCTAGTTTCACAGTGCTCTAGCTGGAAGGGTGTTTTTATATTTTATAGGCACTGTATTTCTAGAAAAAGGACAGGAAAAGAAAATTACGTAGTTGGATGATAATGGTTCCACAGCATACAAGAACCACTGGACCATGCTAATAAGAAACAACATGCAAATGTGTAGTAAATATATTAATGAATTAAATTATTTTAATTTCTATCTTGTGAATACAGGTACAACCACCTGCTTTCAAATGAGATTGTTTGTTTCATTTTGATATGGACAAGGTCTCAACTGTAACAACAATTTCTTGGTCTCATGCTATACCCTCTGAAGTCAACAATATTTCCATTGATTTTACAGGTAGATCAAGTCCTTTATATTTATGTATTCTGCATGTGTTCTTATTGTATGGCCACAGTTAAATGTGTGCCATAAAGCTGTAAAATGAATAATTATTATTTGGAGAGAAAATAAACTTTCTCAAGAGGCTAGCAATTTTTTAAAAGAATTTTTAACTGCAATAGACAATCACTAATTTTTAGCAACGTAGTAGTTTGAATAAATGCAACAGCAAGTAGAGCAAAGACTTTGATAGCTTTTATATACACTTCTATTACTGCAAAAGAAAACAGCTCTACAGCTTTGACAAATGAAATATTCCTTGAGTCTTTATAGCCCTGGTACAACAAGAGTTGATACTCTCTACCTTTCAAATGACCATGAAATATATGAAGAAGCAAAAAAGCATAAATTCTCAGCTCTCTTTTTAATAATACACTTGCAGCCTTAAACAGTGTTCTTTCTTCTTGGATTTTTCGAAATCTGTCCTATTTATCTGATTGGATTTCTGTCCCATCTTTCCACATATTACAGCTAATTAGTACCCCCTGATGAGAAACAGTCCACCGATGGAAAAAGCAGTTGGATAAGATCTACATTAACAAATGTAGTTCATTTAATATCATTTGTACTGATGCATTATTAATAATACATAATTACTCTGTGCAGGCTGCAAGGGAGAAGAATAAAATCATTCATTAATTTCTTGGCCTTTACAAAAGGAGTGGTATATTTGCTAGGGAAGAAAAAAAAAAGTATCAGACTCACGGACTACCATTCATCAGTTTTGCATGTTGCACTAAAATATTAACTTATTTCATGGAAAGTTCTGTTATATGTAAATGAGATCCTTACACTAGCTGAAGATATGTTGTGCCACACTGCCACAAGAACATTGAGCTGTTATTCTGAAAGCATTGAACAAAGAAGCATGACAGTTGACTATCTAAAAGTTGCAATTTCCAGACAGCTACCAAAGGATGTTCTCAATGCATACAAATCCCAGGCCAAAAAGCCTTACAGAAATTCCCATCACCAATACTAGGCTGTATTTGTTCTGTAATCTATTACATCTCTAATAATTTATTCTCTATTTTTTCATGTATAGGTTACTCCACATTTGCATATTGTGGGAACAAATACAGACTTGTCTTATTTTTGCCCTCTCCCTTTAGTCCAAATCAGCACAGTTTACACCAGTTACAGACCATGTAAGAGGCTGCTAAATTGCAGACTAAAAGTACCTGATAGGATATAGGATAAATTCATCCAAATGTGAGTCAAACTCTGCAGCTTTCATTTCAGTGATAGTTTGTGTTGCTATTGTTATGCCTGAAGAACTGATTTGTTTTTCTTTTTTGACCCTTGCTGTAACGTTATCATCACATACCAAGCTATTCTGCATAACAAGCCTTTCTAGAACTCTCCTTCTTCATTAGCAGAGAGAGCATACACATGCTAAAAGTCAGACTATGTTTCTGTACTTTTCCTGGAAGGAAGAGTCTGGTGGTCCAGTAATGCTGTGAGTCTTACACATGCCTGCGTATACTAGAGGAGAAAGGTTCACCTTTCAAAAGCACTTTTCCACTGACAAGGAGTGGGAGAGATGAGGCAGGAACACAAAGCATCTGAGTCTTTTTTTCAAGATTTTGGATCACAATCCAACTTGCTCTCAGAAATACTTAGCTCAGCTGAGGTGATACCTCAGAAATTTTGAGAAGTAATCCTAGTACTCCCTACATACTTTCCACAACAGACTGTGCTTTAAAGACATGATTTGGCTGTGTCAAAGTAATCTCCTGTAGGGTATTGTGTTCATATTTAGAAAAGGCTAGAAGACTGAATGCACTGCTGGAGTTGCCAGATGGAAGAGCAGCCTCCAGGTTTGGGCACAACCAGGACCCACCAGCTCACCCGTGTTCACCTCAGGAACATAAGTGAAAATACAAAAATTTGCCAATGGCTTAAAACACAGTGCAATGCTAGCACTGAAACAAAGCAAGTAAGAAGAAAATATTATAAGGAAAAAGTAATTAATGTTTTCTCATATAATGGTAACAGGACCTTGAAATGAAGAGGGGAGTATAAATGTTGCGTATGTGAAGGGGAAGAATATCAGCTATAAACCAAAACCACATTAAAAAGAAATCAAGAAAGAAAACAGTAAAATGAAAGCATGAGGCAGAAAGCCAAGTATGATCAGGTATTATAAAACCAGAGGTTTTCCAGGTACAAGACAGACTGATTAACAGGTTGAGTTCAGAAGCCAGAACTGAGCTCATCTCAATGAGAGGGGGAAAATGTTCATTTTATGTGAACTGAACTAACGTACCTGCATTACTAAGTGGGAGAAGGCCCCAGCTCAATTAAAGATGATCATGGGACCACAGAATGGCTAATTTTGGAACGGACCTTTAAGATCATCTAGTTCCAACCCCTATGCATGGGCAGGGACACCTCACACTAGATCAAGCTGCTCAGAACCCCATCCAACCTGGCCTTGAACATTTCCAGGGATGGGGCTTCCATAGCTTCCCTGGGCAACCTGTGCCAGTGTCTCACCACCCTCACATTAAAAGATTTCCTCCTAATGTCTAATCTAAATCTCCCCTCTTCCAGTTTTGATCCATTTCCTCTTGTTCTCTCACTAAAAGCTCTGATCAGCAGAAATTAAACAGAAAGCAGTGAAAAGCAGCTTGTCCCACTCAGTTAACCACAGAAAGGAACAGGAGTCATTGGGTCTGCACTACTGCAGCAGGGGGGGTAACTTGGATTCAAGTTAAATGTTACAGATTATTTAGTGAAATGCTCAGAAGAAGCTCACTGCCAAGGAAAATGCTACAGTGAAGCTGCTTTTTCAAAGCAATGACCTAACAGTGGACACAAGGTCACCTGAACCTGTTTCTATCACTTGGTACAAGCCTGAGGGGAAAAGAAACAAACAACACAACCTCTAACATTTTATTATAGCAGAAGGAAGCGTGGGGGTCATGCTTCACACTGAGGAGTCAGGATACAGGTTGTGTCTCCTCAGGTCCCAAACTTGAAATGAGACATGCAGAAGAGGATATCATACAGTGACAGCCAGGAGTCAAATCCATCTTGACCCAGCCAAAATTACTTCACTTAGAGACAAAGTTAAAGCCAACAGCTGTCTGCCAGTCCCGAGGGAAAATTAACCCCTTCTGGACATACTGCAGACCTTTGAGACACCTGCATCCTTTTCAAGTATCCTCCATTACTCCCAATAGAAAAAACAACTAAAAATACCCCAAAGCCCCTCCCTTACCTAACTGAGAGATATCCAACAACAAAGCTGTGCAAGAAACTAGAAAATCCTTTCAAAGGACATAAAAGAGATATTTCCAAGAGATTAAATGCAGTGAAGGAGGGTAATAGAGGCAAACTAAAAACTAGGAGTATAAAAAGCATTCCAGAAAGATCTGAAGTGTTTGAAATATTTTTTTCAGTGAACTTCTCAAGCTACTTATTTAAGGTCCCTTGTAACCCAAACCATTCTATGATCCTATGGTTTTAGTACTACAAAATGTGAATAATCCTATGGTTTCAATATTAAATGTTTTATAAAAAATAATCTTAACTAACATATGATCAGACAGGACCTCTATATTCTGTTTTTTAATGGTTTTGTTGTTTGTTTTGTGTTTTTTTGGTGTTTTTTTTTACCAAGAATTAAAATATTCATACAGGTTCCTCACCTGTGTTTCACACAAAGCTGCATAGTGATGTGTGTGTCTTACAGTTCTGCTTTAAATCAATAAAACCATAGGGTCTTAACTCTCCAAATTAAGAATACTCTACATGCAAAGCCTATGAATTCTGAATTATTTGAATGCCATTATCTGACTAATAAAACAAAAGATAAAAATATATTTTATTAAATTACCTATGAAAGAGCAGTGCATGTTTCCTCCTTAATTTCTAGAAGTCACAAAAAGTAATTATTTCTGAAGTATTTTCTCAAAATGTATTAAATTGAATATACTCTATATATGTTCAATATAAATAATATATTTTTAAATATATAAAAGCAATATACTTCTATATAAATCATGCCATTCTAAAGGACCAGAACAGGCTTTTGATACATTTTAAATTACACAATAGCCAACTGAATTCAAGGTTCACAGCACTTTGTCCTAAGTAGTGCTTGCTGCCAACATGCCTAGCTTCACTACAGGATGCCACGCTGGAGATATATCACAATATAAAATAGACAGTAACAAATAGAAAAACCTGAGGAAAAAAAGACTACTAAGAAACTCACTGCCAAGTAAAATGCTACAGTGAAGCTGCTTTTTCAAAGCAATGACCTAACAGTGGACACAAGGTAACCTGAAGCCTGGGAGAAGGGTGGGGGGACACCAACACAAAGCAATAGACATTAACTTGACAATCAGTTTGAATCACCTCAATATAAATGTCCCATAACTAATCCATCAGGATTTACTGATTTAGGCAAAAGCTGTGAGAAGACAGACATAAGCTGCTTCCTTAAAACAAGCAGAGCTTCCTGGCAGCAGAGACTCTTTCCTTCTTGTGAGAACAAGAGACCCCTAACCTAGCTGGATATGACTCCCCACATTTTTCCACAGGTTAAGGACCTTCATTCTGATGAACCCAGTTGCTGTAGATGATCATCAGGAATTCTTAGAGTGAGATACTCACAGGATAAATTTATAGAAAACAAATGCATCTTATTTTTATCTACTTGTTTAAATATATCAGAAGAATATTCAAAGAATAAAACTTCAAAATTATTATCTACTTCCTAATGATCAGAGGTAATTCAGGGGGAGGAGAGGGGGGAGGGAAAAAAACAAACAACACAAAACAGAAAAAAAACACAATAAAAAACAGTTACCACAATCCAGGAGTTTAGTTTTCTCCACCTCCTTTAATCAAGAAAAGATGGAAAGAGAAAGCCAGAAGTAATTTAACAATTTTTCATTCTCTAACTCTTCTCGTCGTTGACTGTGCTGAATGGCTTGTGGTTTCACACAGGTTGTGTGAAACTGAGGAACACATCATTTTGTAGTTTATGATTCAGAAGCTCTTGAAAAAATTGGGTATGTCTATTTTCACAAAAATTATACAAGCATCCAGAGCTTGACACAGGCAGCTTTTTAGTAAATAAATATTAAACAGAAGCTCCATTACATGAGTAATATCTCTTTTCCATACTTCTCCTTCAGGTAAGACTAAGCATAGTAGCACACCCCACCTCACTGCTCAGCCTTTGCTTCTACACCTAAAGATACAGACTGACCACAGTCACTGCCAGCACATCTAAATTGATTGGATTTTCAGTAGTCCATGCTGACCTCTTAGTACTGACTGTACTACAGGCCTGTGTGCTAATTAACTACTTCTCCACTAAGTAGCAAGTATAATTTGTTTCCTTTACTACAAATGTTGTTAGCAATTTACACCAGCAGTAACACACTGGTGAAGAGACTGCTAGGACTAATGTAGCCAAACATCCTACATGGATGCACATAGAATGGACTTGCTGACCACACAGACCCAGTCTCTGAGCTATCACCTATAAGCCTCTGTAACAAGTTTCTTCATTTTCTGTTAACTGAGATACAAATTCCTGTATTTATTGACTGAAAATGCTTTATACATGAGTTTTTGTTTTTCTAAAACCAGGTGGAAGATAAGGAATGCAAGACCTAAAATTGCATTAATTAAGTGCCCTAACACAAACCCCAAAGCATTCACACCATGAAGTCTAAGTTGTTGTACATTTGATCATGTTTTTTAATTCATGCATTAGCCAATTGGGATAACAGTATTTTAATGCCCTTCAAGTGAAAACATATTTTTACTCAAGATTTTTTAAAGCTATCACATATCTGAAACATACAAGGAGACTTGGTTGATCCATTTTCCCTTCCTTTTCAGCAAATGCAAGCTTGGTGCTTTGCACTTCATCTGCTTCCAGCAGTTCTGCGCTGCTCCTCTGCTGGCTCAACACCACCTCTGAGTAGAGAGCTTCCTACTAGCCACAGCCTCAATCCAGGGACTTCTAATTCTATCCTATTAAAAGACAGTATCATTTCCATGAGCAAACTACATAGAAATATTTAAAATGTAGGGACTTTGTGTTTATAGAGAAAGAGGCAAAAAAATTCACCAAAGTGTGCATATAATGAAAATATTTCAACAAGTGAAGAATAACAATACAATATTAAGTCTAGCACTGGCGATATTTCACAGATCTTGTTAGAAACTAGGGAGCAGGTTTTACTTGAACTTCAATGCCCTAATATTAGATTTCATTTTTAGAATTAATTTATTTCCTTGTAGTTCTCATTATGTTTTTATTGCATTCATGGCATAGTGAAGCATTTCTCTAACTAATTTAACACCTGTAAATTCCCATGGCTTGTTAATGAAAGAATGTGTAGACTACCAGATAAATTTCTAATTCATATTTCAAAAGTTGTAAGTTCAGATCCTATTAAGGTTGTACTTATTAATGTTTCTATTAACTCTTTTCCATCTGTGAAGTTACAGACTGAATTAATACATTCAATTTTTCTAAATAAAAAAAAAATCTGCTCAAAAATGTCACACAAAGAGGGGAAAAGGAAGAAGGAAAGAAACTTAACAAAAGGACAGTTCAGATGTATTGTCTGCACTCTTCAAAGGGATAATGCCAAAACTTGCAACTAAAGGCATAAACAATGAACTACATATCTTGAATCCTGAAAGTAGAAATAATTGTGGTGTATATGAAACAGTGAAAATCCATAGGTTTTTTTTCCATATAGTGCAACAGCATTGACTGAAGTTTTAGCTTCCATTCCTGTCTTTATAACACACTCTTCTTTACAATATTCATCATTTAACCTTCCACTGCCTCCGTTCATTCATCTGTAAAATGGATGCAAGTTATTGACCTCCTAGCTTAATAATCCTTAATCTTTTGCACATCTATAGCTATTTCCATTCAAAATATAAAGCTAATAAATTAAATGCAACTCCAATGGGATTTTGTCAGATTTAATTCATTAGTTACGAGAGTCTTAATGGAACAGCTATAGATGTTCAAAGGATTAATTATAGCTAAAAAAACAAGCATTTATAAAACTACTTAGCTATATAAAAAAATAATAACCCTGCCCAATGAGAACAGGAGCTAAGCAACCTCTAACATTGCCCTTGACTGACACAACTTTAAATGCAGCAGCATTCTGGAACAATGCTCTAATTTATGCTGATACAATATCTACATCTGCCACCAGAAATAATTATGAAGAAGGTCTGAGGAATTTTTTTTCATATATTTTTTCATATAGCATCTGAGAAGCCATATTCTTTGCAGCCATTAAAGAAAATAATTTGGTATACAAATACGCAATATTTGATTAGCAAAGGAATATACTAGATTCCCTTCTTTCTTGAAGGGTAATTCATTTTCCAAAAAACACATCAGTTTCTCAGAGTAACATCATGTCTCCCCCTGTATTTGCAAATAACAGGTATTCACGGTACTCTTCTACTGATCTCCAGGTCATAAGGCTGCAGAAGTGCATTGTTATCTCCATACATTCATTTAGTTTCTTTTGCTTCCCAATCACTTTGTAATGAGTTTATAGCATATATTTCCAATTAAGAAACAACAACATCCTGTTGAAATTCAAAGGAATCCATTTAGACCCTCAAATCTATACCTATAATTTACCTGGGTTCAAAATCCCACCAAAAAAATCCACAAATGACACTTACAGGAACTTGTAAACCAACCTGAATCAGCATTTTAATCTGAGAAAAAGTGAACGTATGAGCATCAGAAACACCTTAATATATCTCATAATTTGAAATGCAACCTGTTCCTTCATTTGGCTTTCCCCACATTAGTGTAAAACTGCTCAGACTCATTAAGCCCTAGTTGAGAGACAAAAATACCTATTTTCCCCACAGATACTACAATAGTACTAGTGACCAAAAATCCCAAGGTGCACGGTCTCTGGTAGAAAGGCTTGTGAACAGTACCCAGTAACTGACAGCACACATATGCCCTGATTCACAGGAGCCACCATGCCAGGTCAGAAATTTTTTTACTAACTTTTTGCATTAATTTGAGCCCTGCTTTACACTGTGCCTCACATTTGGGACACATTTATAACCTTAATCCAATGACAGCTGCAGACTGTAACTTCCCTGCCAGAATTTGCTTTCAAAAAGACTGACAAGTTAATCTTTGTTAATTTTCTGAGGAAAAAAAATAACATATATACATATGTATGTATGGGTCATGCTTTTGGTATTTTCAGATCTCTAAAAACTCCAGAAACATAAAGCAGACAGAGGTGACTTCTTTCTGTTGATCATAAACACTATTGCAAAGAGAAACTAGATTGAGGCCCTGATATAGACTGTTGATTTATAGCAAGGGGGGGCTGTCTTTAAAAACAGGCTGTGGATAAATAAAAAGCTGGATACCAGCCTCTTCAGAGAGAGCATTCGACTCAAGGTGCATGGGCTGAGGAGCCCCATCAATAGTATTTTTGCAAGAACAACCTGCCAAGAAAACTAGGGAGGTTCTGAAAAATGAGTGAACTGGGAATGGGAGAAAGAGTTTGTTTATCCATATGGTAACAACATTCACACGGCGGCTCCTAGTAACACGCAAGATATAGTAATGTACTTGAGAGGAAATAATTTTAAAATATATTGTATCCAAATTCTTATGATTCACACCAGCTTAAAAAATCCTTAGGGCCAAATACCACAGTCCCTCCTCAGCCCTCATTCAAGGAAAATCTGCTCAAAATCAATAGGAGTTTGCTTATATAAGGAAAAAGTGAAAACTAAGGATAAAATAGGGCTATGATTCACAGCACACATGAAAATCATTTTGGTTGTTCACACATGCAGACCATACATCATAACAAAAGATGCTGTCCCATTTAAGGCCTAGTTTTCAAAATCTGTATACAGTTATTAATGGAAATGTACAGAACTTTAAGCACCCACGCAAAATCAAAGTGTGTCACCTGGCTCACAGTTTATATATCAATGTCCTGGCTCATCCTTGTAAGTGCTCAGAAACCATCAGCTTCCTACATTGCACTTTTTCTTATTCACAAAATCACGTATGAGAATTTTGAGGAAAGACTATATGTAATTAGGATGGGAAATGTTCTATTTTTATTATGGTGCCTCCACATAAAACAACAGTCTTATCCATTATTTTCTGTTACTTTCTAATAACACAATCTGGGATTTATTTTGGAAGATCTGAGTGCTTCAGAATAACTCATCTCTCACTAAAAACATTACCATGACAAGTATTTGGCTATTATGCAGGTCATGTTTAATTCATTTTACTAAGGAAGAATGTTATTAGTATAGATGCTTATGAAAATAAGTAGGATTGTTTTATTTTTTGTAAATAGTTTGTAGTGAAATTTTCCAAACAAACCTGAAATAGCAAAGACATTTCACAAAAGATGTAAATCAAACAATGAATTATTATTCAAAATATTTTCTTACTTTTTCTTAAAAAAAAAAACAAAAACAAAAAAAAAGGAAAAAAAAAAACCTAAGGCAAAACTCTTCTCAGCATCAAAGACACTGATGTATATTTAAGGGTTTCCTGCATTTAATCATCTTTGTGGAAAAGAGTGAGCCAGTGGTCCTCTGTATTTCATCCAGTTCTACAACACTTCTCTCATTAAATTTTCCAGTTTCTTAATTCATCTTAACTTACTCTTCTCACTGTTACCACATTCTTGATTTAGACTACAGAATGCAGGTCATATAATGCAATAAACCAAAACTGCCCAAATTTTAGTATTGTGTGTGCTACTGATTTTCCTCTTCAGTTATTCCCTTTTATTTTGCATTCATTCCCTATTCCACCCCTTCATCACCATTTTCTGTTCAGACAAGCCATTGCAAACCCCTCCTCACCCAACCACTTTCATACTTTTAATTCCCTTATGCTCTCAGTTTCTCCTACCAGTAGGTCTTTTTTCCAGACTGTTTCATGATACTTAAGGCTCTCCTTTCCCCTTCCTTCTGCCATCTTGTCTCCTTCCTGCTTTTTGTTCCTAATAGTCCTTATGTCTCCATCACCCACTCACATTCATCGTGGCATATTTAGGAATTCTTTTTTTCCCCCCTTATTTTTCTTTCACAGTACCTGTTCTCTCTCCTGCACTCTTCTGCCTCCCCTGCTGCAATATTTTCCTACAAAGTGAATTTTTCTCACCCTCTCTTTCCAAGATGTTTTCTGAAGACAAAGAAAAAATTCTCATCAGCTTCTGTACTGACACTTTAGTGCATTTCTCCCTCTTACTATGCAACAGAACAGCCTGTGTGTGCATAATGGGGAGTATATTCTAGCAGATTGTAAGGATGCTGTGTTAAAATGCATATATGTGTGTGGATGTGCAGGCTGGTTTGTGTGGGTGCACATATAGATACCAATTGCCAGCTACAGTCCTAGACCCCATGAATGACTGCAACATGTGCCACAACTTTATCATTACTAAATACTTCTGAATCATATTGCAAAAATATTTTACCTAAAGCAAATTAAAGCAGATACAGAAGCTTAGCCTGAAATAGGAAATGCTTGCACCTGGTATCTTTGAACCTGTCTGAACCCAAACTAGAACATGAGGACAAGTGACAGAATTATTATATTTTTACATGTTAAAAAAAAAAAAAAAAACACACATTCAAAACTGCTGAGTCTCACAATACAATACCCAAAGCCTGATACTGGATTGCAGAGGTTAGAGAAGTAGCTGCCTGTTGACACAGAGCAGCTATGAGCACAGGCAACAGGAATCCACAGGAAAGATGCAGACTCTGGGTAAAAGCAGAGGAGAAAGGAATAAGATTTTGTAGCCGAGGCAAGGACAAGCAGACAAACATTGAAATCTTCTCTGGAACCTGAGTGAATCTCTAAACTGAGGGGCCTCCATGAATCTGATTATGACGTATGTTCTCTTTAGATTAACAAAATTTATTTCAAATATTTAACAACTTCCAGGAACCAAAAACTGAGATATGAGCACAAAACATACAACTTAATTGACAGTTCCTAATGGAGATCCATGAAAAAAGTTTGTTCCATTAAGTAAACTGTAATGACACAGGAATCTTGCATGTCATTTTCAAGATTCCTGAAGTTCAAGCAGAAATTTTAAACAACACTCAAATCATCTCACTTTTACAAATGAAATACAAACTACTGGTATATGTTTTTCAGAAGGCTATTTTTTCTCCTTTTATACCTGCTGTTTTTCAGTAGAGACTGAGAGCTCAGAGGTCACACTAATCTTCATGTATCAAGTCAATTGCATTTCATCTGAGTTAGGAGGAGTGGCACTTAAGTGCTACTGCACCTCTTAAAGAAGTACCTGGATGGTTCTCTGCACATATAAGAGGTTGCATTTCCCATTCATTAAAAAGCAAGAGCATGCAGAATGTTTCTTTTTTCAAATATAAACTATGATGGGCTGCCATATCATATATAAGCCCAGTAACATATTGTTAACCACTAGCCATGATTGGTGCTGAATTGAGATCTCACTGCTGCCCAAGATTTTGGCAAAGTCCGTTCACTTCTCCATGTATTTTGATTTGAAAAACAATGAAACATTCACCTTTTGAGTACTCTGAAATTTAGAGGCCACAGGTCTATATTAGGCAAACAGATTACAAGAGTTGCACAGTTAAGATACACTCAAGTAAACCAATTATAATCTTCTCCCAAAAATAGAAGAATTGTTTCATCTCTCCTGTGCCTCATTTAGAAATATTTCTCTCTCTTTTCTGTTTCTTTGTCTCCCTTGTTTCACAGAAGAAAAAGAAGCAGTGACACACACTGCTGACACTCTTCAGGGAAGGTAAGAGTGATAACCAGAATTAAGTACAAACACAGGTCATTGCCAAAATAATACAAGAGACAGGAATAATTTCACAAATCAGCTCATTCACCTAGACCTCAGTTCTACTAACTGGCACTGCTAAGCTTTCCATAATGAAATTACAGGTGTTTGTTTCAAAAAGAAAAAGAAAGCACAACCATATAAAGGTAAATGCAAACTTCTCTTTCACAAGATCTATATATAATAGTGCTACTGTTTGGTAGCACTTTTTCATTACTGCAGCCATGTGCTGACTACATTCAATTTAGTCCTGTCACCCTACGTCAGTTCCACAGACATATAATTGTTATTACATTTTCATCAATACCTAATTTACTTTGAAAATGTAACAGCCTCTGCCCACCTCTAGATAGGAAATTATATTTTGTTTCTTATCCACCATTGCTGCAATAATGAAATATTTCCAGAATTATTTTCAGATGTGTTTCTTATTTTGAAATGACATCATTACACAGTGCCCCATGACAACCAGATATGAAGAAAGAGTAACTTTTCAAAAGTCACATTTCTCAATCAACACCAGCTTGCAGTTCTAATAGTGCCATCAGTCAGATGGACATAGAGGTGATTGTGTATTTCATAAGGTTCCAGAACTACTGTCAAACAGGAGTTATGTGTCACAACCATACAGGAAAAATACTGGATATATAAATTATCCTCCTGTCTACTGTAATGTATTTATATACTGAATCTATTGAGCAGCATATAACGAAGAGACTTGTGACTAACAGAACACTAGCATGCTCAGTATGTGGAAAATCCAGCAGTAGTAAAGAGACACCTACTTTTCACCTGCCAGTTTCACCAATTTTTTCAGAGCTGAATAGCAGCTCAGGCCATCAGCAACATGTCACATTCAAGCAGGTGCAGGGGGTGGACACAGAACAGCAAGCATACACAGCAAGAACTGGAATTACTTGGTAATGTCACCACTGTGGCCACTAGAAGTTACAGTGGCTCAAGACCAGACAGCTGGTACACGTAAAAGATGGAAAAATCACATCCACTATTCCCACATACTGGGTGAAATGAAACTTGTCAATTTTACATATTCATCTACTATGTGCATTTTGAAAGTTACTGCTACCAAGAGATGAGTGGTTCTGAATACTCTACAAAGTGCAAGACTTAAGCTAGTCATTAACCACCCTTTATATTAAGATGAGAGATGTTATCTTGATGGAGGTTTGGGCCCTTTCCAGAAGCTTTGTTTGTATGCTCTTCCTTTCAAAGGGACTGCTATCTTACACACTGTAAATAGTAGGCAGAAAGTGTCAAGCTTTTGGAGACAGCAACCCAAACCTTGCATTACATGATCAGATTTCTAAATCATTCTTACCTGTCCAGGACTTTGATCATATTGCACTACTCTATGACTGCTCTCTAGAACATCTAGTGCCTCTCCTCTTCACACACATTACTTACATAGACTACACAGAACAAACTGACAGGACTATATACTGTAGCACACAATCATTTTTAAATGAGCATTAAAAAGATTTTTTTCTGGAAACCATGAATGGAACTAGCACAGCAGAAGATCTTTGCCTATAAAATGTTAAAACCAACGAAGATCCCAACAAAGATTTAAATTCTGTGTTTGGCTCATCAGAGGTGTTACAGCGGAATTGGGAACATTTCATACTTAGAAAATATTGGAGAAAAAAATATTTTCCCTTGAAATCCATTATTGGATTGTCTACTGAAAAAATTACTCAGTGTGTCTAATGCAGTTCTTTCAGTTGCTTGCAGAAAAATAAGTGTTGACCTTTTTTTAAAGGAAGCAAAGGAAGGTTTTTTCCTTAGTCTTGTGCTTGTCTAACTTCTTGCCATTAATCTTGCAGGTAATAAGTCTACCATCTTCTTCTCTAATGACAGAAATGAAATAAACTCATTCCATTCCAGCACCGCTTTGAAACTCTCCCTTCTGATGTGTCATCAAAGCAGTCCTGAACAGACTTTAAAATGAGAGGGTTAAATGAACTGCAATTCTGACAGGCTTCCCCCTCCCAGCTGTTGAATCCCATGACCTAGAAGTGAAAAAGCCACCTGCATTTGTACCTGCCAACCCAAACTGCTCCCTGTGATTACTGCAGCTGTATTCAGGAAGAAACAAGAGGATGTGGAATGATAGAAAATAATACTGACACAATAGCAATACTAAGTGAAACTCAAAAAAGAAAACAATATCACTGGGGGCAAGATAACTGCTGCCTGGACAGCCAGAACTACCTTCCTCAACACACTCCACTGTAACAGACACACAACAGTTACAGTTCTGAACTGGCAGCAATTTGTTTTATTCAAATATCACTGTTCTTAAATTGAGCCAGAAGGACCCCAGATCTATAATTTTTCTTCCACTCAAAAGCACACTGCTGTTTTGGAAAACAGCCTGAGTCCCAAGGAAGATTATGAGAAATCCCAATCCATTAATATACTCATATACAACTCCTATATATTACTATATATAATAATATATATATATATTATATATAATATATATTATATATATATATCCTATATATAACTCCTAGGAGTTAATGTCATCTCTGTCTTTGTCTATAAAAGGGTTCTTACATGGAGGGCAATAGAGTTGAATTAAAGCTGTGTAAAATGTTCAAAGAGCCACATGAAACCATATACAACTCGCCGGGTCTAAGGTGCGCACTGTTCATTTGAACCAGCAGGATTTTGAACCAACTTTGAGAGAGCCAGAATACCTTTCATTAAAATCAGAAATGTAATTTTGAGCACTATCTGGAACTGTACATTTCTGGAGGCTAATTACTCCCCCCACCCTTCCAGGCTGAACACTGCAGCTGTTGCACAAAGCCACCCATATAAGTTTCATGGTTAGACTTCTGGAAGCTTAATTAGGTCCGGGTGACCAGCAAGACATCAGCTACCACTAAGCAGAGAGCCTCTCTGTAGCTGACTTACATAACTCCTATTTCCAAAAAGTAAAAATTCTAAAAGAAACTCCTTTAAACAGTAACACATTGTTCTCCTGCCTCCCGCTGTGACTGACCCAAAGGGAACAGCCGTCCATCACTGCGAGCAGATCAGTCCTCTGGCTCAGAAGAGAGGTCTGTGCTTCAGGGGGAGAGGTCTCAGGTTCACTCCATCTGACAAAGCAATTATGCTGTTACAAACCTCTACTGGTGTCCACACACAGTTTCACTACCTATTTGTGTAACAAGGGAGAAGAAAGTGAATCAGTGTTAACTTTTAATCTGACTCTCCTAAAAAACCTAGAATAGCCATTCAAATTTAAAACACATGGGTATCCTTTAGATGACTGTGCCCTCATCCTTTCCTACTATCTCACTCAAGTTTTAAGCCTACAAAACATCCAATGGTGGAGAGCTAAAAAATGCTTTTTCCAGCAACTTTTTTGTTAATAACAATACCTAAAAATATTTAAGTATAAAATATGCATTTCATTCTCCTGATTACTCGTGCAGTAGGAGCAAGTTAACAGGCAAAACTGTTTACAGGTAGGCAAATTTCAGATACACACACACTAATGAAAAGAAATTGGATACACAGTTTATTTCTAGGAAATGAAGCTTCATCCATCTTAAACTTCTATAAATCTGGTTTTCATAGCACTTGCATGAATAGATGCATAAAACAAAAGCAGAAGCAACTGTTGGGCAGGAAAGAACTTTCACAGAAACACTAACCAGACCAGATAAAGTGTGAAAGTCAGGGGGAGAGGTTAGTATATAATTCTCATCACTTTAATTATTATTTAAGTAGTTGTAACTCAAGTTGCAAGAGACTTGCTCCTTTTAAATGTAAGTTGAACTAAAAATTTCTCTAATAATTGAGCTCTTTAGACAAAATAGGATCAAGGACTTGGAAATACTAGTATTGATTTTAGCAATTACAAAATAAGATATCATTGAACTTGATTAAGGCAATCAGAGGAAAGATGGAGGTCATGAAATAAGAGATTAAATTTTAGTGAGAATTGGATGACCTTAAAACTCAAGTAACAAGAGAGATTAAGAGATTACATTGGATAATAAAATATTAAGGTAAAAGTTTGATAAATAATAATAATTAAAAATTTGCATCATCAACATATGATGCATAGTAAAGCTAAGCAGGCATGCTATGCTGCAAAGCTGGGATGCCATGTACTCATGTACTTCCAGTATTCACACACCAATGTAAGGGTCGCTTTAAAAAAAAATAACATTTTTGGCAAAATCAAATAATTACTTTTATTGGCCATGGTATTTATCATTCTGTCTTTCTTCCTGAATATTTGGAAGCAGCTGACATGAGAATCTACTTTGCTCATTTTAAGGGCAGAAGATTCTTTTGTTTAAAAGCATAAAACTACACAAGTAAACTGTTCATGACCAAAATAAAACAACCATACTGTGCTGTGAAAATGACCCCAAAATCCACCAATAAGGAATACATAATTATGAAGATTAACTAAATTCCCATCATATTGCACAGATATCTCAAATACTGAACTATCTTAATTTGTGGTCACTACCAGTTTTTTTTTTGTTTGGGGTTTTTGGGGGGTTTGTTTTTGTTTGCTTGGTTTTGTTGGTTTTTTATGAAGACTCCCTTTAACCTGAGCAACTGTTCATGGCCTTCTTCTGAAACTGGGAATGTTGTCCCTTTGAATACCCTACAGCCTTCTGAGACATCATAAAAAGTAATGTTGAGAACTGGGTGTGGCAGCAGATGTGCATCAGCACCAGTTTTTACTGTAAAGCACAGATAAAACAGACTTCCATCGCCTCTTCTCTCCTTCCATCCACATTTTTTATTTCAAGTCTCAGATCACAGACACATTTTGCAGAAAAAAATAAAAAATAAAAAAATCAACTTTTTCCAGTGCTTTTTTCCCTGTTGATTGCTACTCCTTGGCACCAATTATAAGTAACTGCCTCACAGCTGAACCAAAGCAGCACAGTCAGCAAAATCACAGCCTCTCCATCCTCTAGCAATCAGGAAGACTAGATGCAAAGGAGCAAAGGTGAGACAGACACCAGCCTAATAGGACAAGGAGGAATATCTCTCTAGTTCTCCCCAGTCAGGGCAGCCTGGTGGTCAGAAGTATTGTGTCCAATTCTGGGCCCCTCAGTTCAAAAGGACAGGGAACTGCTTGAAAGAGTCCAGTGCAGAGCTACTAAGATGATTAAGGGAGTGGAACATCTCCCTTATGAGGAAAGGCTGAGGGAGCTGGGTCTCTTTAGCTTGGAGAAAAGGAGACTGAGGGGTGACCTCATCAATGTTTACAAATATGTAAGGGGTGAGTATCAGGGATATGGAGTTAGGCTTTTCTCACTGATGACCAGTGATATGACAAGGGGTAATGGGTGCAAATTGGAGCATAGGAGGTTAAAGGTGAATATCCAAAAAAAATTTTTTACTGTGAGAGTGACAGAGCCCTGGAACAGGCTGCCCAGGGAGGTTGTGGAGTCTCCTTCATTGGAGACATTCAAAACCCACCTGGATGCGTTCCTGTGTGATGTACTCTAGGTGACCCTGCTCTGGCAGGGGGGGTTGGACCAGATGATCTTTCGAGGTCCCTTCCAGCCCCTAAGATTCTATGATTCTATGCCAATTTCTGGTAAACAGTTTCACTGCCCATCTGATAAAGAACTGCAAACTCAGTAGACAGTACAAAACCACTGGAACAAGGGTGATTGCGGATCCTGAGACACTAAAGCCAGTGTCAAAAATAAAAGCATGTAATAAACTCACTGCCCAGCTGGAGTGAGGCTCCTCTGGTCACTGTTCAATAGCGACAGAGGTAACAGAAAAAAAAAGACTATATTCACTGCATCTGCTTAATGAGGGGAGACATCAGACAAGCAAAGAAAGCAAGGATGTCTGTACAAGCAACCTTCTGGGAATTTGCAGTCTGCCTCAATATCATGCTTCACACCTTGATCCCTGGCTCTGGTCCTTGATCCTGCCTCTTACCTGCTCAAACCTGATTCCTCTTACATTTTCTTAATCCTGCCTTCTGTCATTTCTGTGTTACAGCTTGTGCCCAGCTGGTTTGCTTGACCAGCTCTAGCACTGCCTGCTGGCTTCTATCTCACTGCTTGGAGTTGCTGGCAGCCTCTCTCAACTTAAACAATACTCTCAAGCTTGAATTGATGTATTTTCTCATTACTGTGGGTCCTTAATTCTGACCCCAGAGCTGATTTGCTACTCCATCATCAGCCTGGTCTACCTTAGAAGCACAATCATCCTATGCAGGTGACACAGGATTCTATCCTTTAGGTCAGATCTTCTTTGAACTCCACTAGAAGTCAGCAACACAGCATAGGGGGGGGTCTCTTCCCATGTCTACTGCTTCCAAGCTCTAGCAGAGAAGACAGCTACATAAGGTTTGACTCAATCCCTTGTACAGTGCTCAGTCCTGCATGATCAGATTTAACTAGTAGGTACTACAGAAGGTGGTACATGATAAAGACAGATAAAGATAGATACACATAACACAGAAAGCAGCTCAGATCACTTTGATACCACAGCCTGTTAACTGCAGGCAAGTGCTATGGCTTTAGCAGTAATTTTGCATAGTTAGGTAACTTTTTGCAAGGACCAGTACAGAAGTGCCTGGCCTTACCATTAAGTAATCTCCCTGGTTCATCCAGCCATAATGTTAGTGGACACCAAAGTGGATTACAATAACTTATTTATCTGTGTTCATAATGAAGTGCTACACAGTCCCTCTTAAAAGAGAGTGAAAATTAGTAACCAGCACACAAAGACAGCTCTAGCACAAACATAAAAGCTGCCTAGGGCAGCAAGCTGGTGCAGGCAGCAAAGTCACAACCTGAAGTGAGAAACCTTCTCCAGCTCCCACAAGAGCACAGGTGTCCAAACTGGCTCTGCGACAGCAGCAGAGCACAGGCTTGTCAGAAATGTTACACCTCTCCAAGGAAGGGACAGTTATCAGGTAGTACCCCTCAGCCATCAGGAATACTGCTGCCCCACTGAGATGCTGGGCTAAAAGGGAGAAGGAACTGACAGAGCAGGATGAAAAGATCATGGCCAGATGTGGGGTGAATAGCCACTACCAGGGAAGGATGCCACATACCATGCCACATCAAGAAGCTTGAAAACGTTTGTTAAAAACATGATAGTCAAGGTAGAATGTATTTTACAAACAAGAATGTGACCTGGGAAATCAATTAACTGTCAGCCAGCTCAAACTACAGTAGCATCAGCTGGATGAGTTGCCTGTCCTTGAGTGACCAAGGACTGCAAGATCCTCTCTGGCATTAGAGCCAAGATGCTCTGCAAACCTTCATCACCTAATTAATAATAACTGTTACTTTGTTGGTGCAGATACAGATTGCAAGTCCAATTGCTGGTGCAAAGCCTTGTATCATTCATTTTCTACTTACACATCAACCTTGCTGACTTCCCTTGTTCACTCTGTTAAATACAGTACTAGCTGTGAACTGCTATAAACTATAGAATTCCTCCCTCCCCAGAACAAAGAAACCTCTTCCTCACTTCCCTGTTTCACTCTCTAGCAAACATGAACACCTCCTGCTACTCCCCCAATTCACACATACATCGTTTTCTTACAATCCTCCCCCAAAGTTAAGACAGAAACTTATATAAAGTCTACCAAAGACTTACACCCACTGACCAGCTAAAGGAACAGTAATTCAGGGATGATGATCCAGAAAGCCTGCTGTGAACATGTCATTGTTCACCTTGGAAGAGCAGGGAGAAATTGAGTTGAAGCATATGTTCTGTGTCATGCAGGAAAACAATAGAACTGAGAGTACTCTGAGTATCAAGACTTCCTTGGGAGGGAAGTTGTTTGTAGAGGACAAGCCTGCATCCTTTCTGAAGTAGCTGTATTAAATTATTGTCATGCTTTCTTGTTCTACAATTCATCATAAGAATTGCATTTAGAATTATTTTTAAACATTCACATCATTTGACAATGAAAATTCCCATTAATGTGGAGGTCATAAGCAGTAGCTAGTGATGATCTCTTCCAAGTGTCTCTCATTTCTCACAAAGATGCAAAACTACATAACAGCCAAACTAACAAACAGTTTTTCATCGCTTTTCTTTCACTTTCAATAATTCATAGTCCTAATATTTACTCTATTACCTGTGCAGCATAAATATTAACTACATGCCACTACTATCTTTGGAATACTTTCTGACTAGGTCAACAACAAGGAACTCTTGCCCTTGGCCCAAAGACAAAATATTGTTACTGTGATTAATAACAAAAGTGACAAGATCTTTTAAATACAATGAAGAAACATATTATTCTAGAGAAATTTTTCAGTAGTTTCTAAATGTGTTTCACAAAGGCTTGAGATATATTTTTAAATCATGTTGGAAAACCCACCCTGAAATGATTGTATTGCATAGAAGCACTTGCAATCTTTTTATTGCATTGCAACTTTCTGAAAGATCCATGTCTCACATTTAACAGGTTTTCCATTTCACAAGTTTAACATTATGATACATGAATAAAAACAAAGATTACTTTCCCTGACTGATAAATTTCACTGTAGGCTTAGATGAAAGAAAATTTAAATCTTATTTAAGGGGAGAGGACGGAAGACATTGTGCCACCAAATGATCCACCTATACACAAATAAATGAGGTTTAGTTTTCCATGAAGTAAAAAAAAAAAAAACACATCTATGATTCCCTTGAGTTAATCTACTGAAAACCTAGAACTTCTGATGACACATCTGCTAAAACATTCAAAAGGTTCTTGCATTTCCCTACTGTTACTACTAATAATTTTTTATCCTCACTTTGTTTAATGCACAAAACTCTATTCAGTGCAGTTCACCCACTTGATAAGCCAAGTTTAGCATTTGCACAGTGGTGAGAAAAAAAACAGTTAGTGAAAGCAGGAATATGCAACTCTGTCACTCTTTACAGAGTCCTAAGCATCTGGTGAGAGATTCACCTTATACAGCCAAGGAAAACCTAGACTCTGAACTAAAACTTATTATACTCAACACAGACAGCTACCCTTTCCCAACCTTCTCCCCCTCCCCCCCCATCAAATTTTCTCAGTTTACTAAAGAAACAAAATGGGCAGTTACCTTTTCCCCTCTCCCTCATGAAGCTCTAAATCTTTAAATGCATTTCCGACATTTTGACAATTATTGGCAGTTCTCTATGAACTGGGGGCTGCCCGAGATGGGCAGAAATCTACCAGGCCACTCTTCCTCAAAAAGAACTTAAAACACAAGTCAGATATGAGTGGTGCAGTCAATAAGCCAGAGGGATGGGATGCCATCCTGAGGGACCTGGACAAGTGGGCCAAGGTGAACCTCATGAGATTCAACAAGGCCAAGTGCAGGGTCCTGAACCTCGGCTCGGGCAACCAGAGACGTGAATACAGGCTGGGGGAGGACATGCTAGAGAGCAGCTCTGTGGAAAAGGACCTGGAGGTACTAGTGGATCAAAAGCTGGACATGAGCCACCAGCATGCAATTGCAGCCCAGAAGGCCAACCACATCTTGGGCTGTGTTAAAAGAAGTGTGGCCAGCAGATCGAGAGAGGTGATTCTGCCTCTCTGCTCTGCCCTGGTGAGACCTTACTTGGAGTACTGCATCCAGCTCTGGAGCCCCCAGCACAAGAAGGATGTGGACCTGTTGGAGCGTGTCCAGAGGATGGCAATGGAAATGATCAGAGGGCTGCAGCACCTCTCTTAGAAAGACAGGCTGACCGAGTTGGGGTTGCTCAGCCTGAAGAATGGAAGGCTCCAGGGGTACCTTATAGTGATTTTCCAGTAACTGAAAGGAGCCTATAAGAAGGCTGGGAAAGACCTGACCACTAAACACAGGTACCAGTCTTTGTTGGGTATTTTTACCATAAGGGCAAGACTTCTCTCCTTACTTTCCTGTTATTTAAAAACCTTCCCTACAAATGGCCCCTTCCGGTTCAGAGAACCCACCTGTAGCTCTCTCTTGATATTACAGTTTGTACAGAGTTGTCTTCCAAATCAGTGTTTCATAGCTGTCCTAATAACGTCATTTAATTTCTGATCCTTTTTTCTACATAGACTTCCATTTTCCTTTATGCAGACATTGCCCTTCTATTGCCACAGTGACTGCTTCTCTTCTCTTTAAAAAGATGTTAGAATAGAATAGAGTATTTCAGTTGGAAGGGACCTACAGTAATCTAGTCCAACTGCCTGACCAATGCACGGATGACCAGAAGTATTTTATTACAGACATTGTCCAAATGCCTCTTAAACACAAACAAGCATGGGGCACTGACCCCTTCTCTAGGAAGCCTGTTCCAGTATTTCACCGCCCTAGTAGTCCAGTCTACACCTCCCCTGGAGCAGCTTTGAACCATCCACATGCATCCTGCCACTGGACAACAGGAGGATCTTATCCTGGATCAAATTAAGAAAAGTAATAGAATGAGCAAGATGTACACTAATCAGCCATGGAGGGCTTATATGATTGTTTAGGTGTTTGGGTCCCAATCCTGACCTCCCTACCCTCTAAAATGAAATGGAAGGAATATAGGAGAACACATTTTTAAAGAATGACAGAGGAACTAATTTCTATTGAAAAGATGGACACTCAGTGTTACCTTAAATTTTAACATAGAGCAGCAAGGATTGTTCAATATCTCCAACAAAAAGAACCTCCCCATCAAGAGGTCTTAACCTGCTCTACCATTTAGTGAATTCCTAAATGGGTAAATAAAAGGACCAGATCATTAGGAATGTGGACAGTTTCTATTGATCTTCTCAAGGCCATTTAATTATTTATAATTTCCTTGATTACATGAGATAGGGGTCAAAGCACTTTTGTAACACGTAAGGTTTTTATGTCATTTTTCAGCTGGCAAGGTAAATGATTATAGCTTTTTCCCTGTAGCTCCAGATGGGCTATTGTTGTTAATGTCTGTTATGTTAATAGAGTATGCAATATTAAGGAATATAAGATATTTATAACAGGTTATAACAGAGCTATGACCCAAACAAATCAGATATAAAATTTTAATGAATTGGTCCATGAGTCTATTAATTTAGTTATAGTGCAGAAAACTAGCAAATACATTTTCTCTCTCTCAGACACAACTCAAAAACATTTGCCAGGGTCAAATGTTGTTGTACACTTCTAAAAGAAAATAGTATGTTAGAAGGTGACATACAGTTCAATTTCAGGAAGATTTCCTAGTAATATCACTAATTATAAACCAAAAGCTGAGCTACTTTTTCCACAAGATGTTTCTCTAGATCATACAATGTTGCAATTACACGTACATAAAACCCAAGACTGTAAAAGCCTAACAAAGCTGTTGGATTTGCCACGATTTTTAGTGTAATAATATTAGATATAGATACCATCTTTTTTCTAGAAAAATGCATTCAACTTCTGTAGAATTCTTGCACACTATTTTTATAAAGGTTTTCTGGAAAAAGCCTGAGGAAATTAATAGTAATTTTAAAAATACTTTCTAAGGATCGTACTGTAAACTCCATTTTCTGTAGCCTTATTAGACTACTGATAATCACTCGGTACCAACCGGGAGATTTTTTTTTCCACTAAATCAATGAACCAATCAATGAAGGAGTTTTCTCTTAGAGATCATTTGCTAATTTATATGGAACTTGTAATAGTTACGCATAAATTCCTTTGCCAAATGAATATCAATCCAATTATGTGACTTGCTGCTACACAAGTCTTTAATCCAGATATTTCATTTTGCTTTCTATCCCTCTCTTTCACATTTATACTCAAATTTCACATTTCACCGTTATCTGACTCAGTTACCCTTCAGGATAATCTGCCCATACTTTTCTACATACACAATTAATAGCACTGTCATTGCATTATGACTGTCAGAAATGTTACATAGCAAAGTGTTGGAGGCTATTTAATTACACTTTATTAATTTCCATCAAGATTATATGCCTGTACACCCCTACAGAAATAAACATATGAGATTTAATTCTCTTTTCCCTGACTCACGAACACAAATGTCAGTGCTGCAAAACTGAAATTATACCTTCTTGAACCAAACTGGTCCTGATCTTTCCCAGAAATACCAGCTCAGCTACTGCAAGGGATGTCATCACCATGTTACATGCAGGAATGAGTGACTCACCAGCAATGAACTAGTGCCTCTGACACAGCAACAACTTCAAGAACAGCTCTAGATGGCTACCAGAGGACAATGTGTCTGGCATCCACCACAAAGGCCTCCAGCATGCTCTACACAGTAAAAGTTTACACAGACAGAGCTGTGGCTCAGTCAGCCTTGCTGGGTTGTTTTGCTTTTTCCCCTAGAAACTATCTGCATTGCACAGGCAGCACTGGCAGAGTGTCACATCTATACCAATATGGCTTTTGCCTGTTCTTCATTATATTCTAGAAACACACTGCAAAACACTTTATACCCTAACATATTTGTTGTCCTTTGTGATTCTTGGCTCCAGGATTTATTTATTTTTATGTTTCAATTGCCATATAAACCGCTAAAAGCTCCCATAAACACAAATATTAATGAACTAATAATGCATACTCCTCTATACTGAAGAACAACTTTTACTACAGTTCTGCTCTGTATAGGGTGCAATAAAAACAACATCTTGGCATTTCATACTCATTCTCTCAATTATTTTAATACCATTAATTAAGTTCTAAGTTACCAGTTAAATGCTTGCTTTTCTGCCTGCCAACATGCAAATATGATATCAAGTCTGAGAGTCAAGCTAGCTCATCTTCACTTCATGAACAACAGAGAGCAGAAGTTAAATTTAACACTTAACTCTTCGCTTAGTGTTACCTGTGAACATTCACAGAACATTTCCCAGTTGGAACACTGGGAAATGCTAAAGATTTTCCTGTTTGGAGAATATTGGAAAGGGAAAAATTCCTGACAACTGCTTTTCTTACTTGGTCAAAAAGTATGAAATAGATACGATGCTTCACAAGATTCAACACACACAAGCCTTGACTTGTGACTGCTTTCTGTAAAATAATTGCTTATTGATATCTCCATGCTTTGCTTCCCATTTCTCTTTGAGTACTTCTCTCACACACTAAAAGCACACAATGAATCGATCCCTAGTGGAATCAAACCAGTTAAAACCTCCTGAGAAGTGCTTGGAAACAATCTCTCACAGTCATACTCCAACAAGAACTTTATTCATTGGCAGTGGGGAGGAGAATCTATTCTCATTTGTACTTTATAACAACATTTATGCATATTTTTTTTTCATCAAAATATTAAGAAAAACAGAAGAACAATGTGGATTTCCAGGAAAACCAAGAAGCAAGCTTGTTGTCTGAATTCACTGCCTCTAATCAATACCTTGAAACTTTAATTCAGGATGCCAGACTCCAGCCAGCTATGAAGACCTGAGACCAGAAACTAAGCAACATGGAAGGGGTTTGGTTGATATTTTAACAAACGCTACAGGAAAAATAAGACCTCTTTGCTTATGGCAGCAGCAACAACATGGAAGTATAAGTGATCTAGTGAGAGTATCACCTTCTACTTAGCACGCTCCCTTTTCTGTGGCACACAAGACTAGGGTTTGACCATCACATTTACCGTAGATGGCTCCACATGAAGAGTAAGAAGGAAGTCAAAACTAACCATTAAAAAAGACTCTTAAGGAATGAGGAGAATCTGTTCCTTGTGACAAAGCTAGAGCACTTTGGCTCACGTTGGGGCTAAAGGGATTAAACTCCACATCCTGTGTAGGCAGAGGGAATTTTAAAGCATCTTCTAAGGTAATTTCTCACTAAAAAGTACCTCAAAAGTCAAAACACTGCCTGTATTTCACAAACAGTTTACTTAGAACTCAAATATTTAATTGCTAACCGATCACACAGCTTACATTCTTCACCACTCTGAAGCAAGACCTTTAGCTAGAAAACCAAAATATTTTTGTGAATGATGAAACAACAAAAAACAACAACTGGCTACATTAAATATCTCATGAAAAATATCTCATGAAAAATGGGTTAAAGTAGGAGAAAGGGAAGACATCTGGATGACAATTTAATGTATCAACTGCCTTTCATTCATTCAGCTCAGGGTCTTTGAAATCTACTAGAAAGTTCAACTCTTGCCAGTAAGTATTATCCCAGTCATTTGGCTGAAAGGGAAACTGGAGCAAAGATCTTTTTTATGTCTCATGTTTCTAAAAAAAAAAAAGAAATAATAATTCAAAGAAAAAAAAAACAGAATTAAATCAGCAGGTTTTTTTCTCTTAATTATCACACCATATTTGAAATTGACTCAACAATTTACGTTTAAAAAAATAATCTGATAAAATGTTTTCATATTAGGCTGAAAAATTTACAAAAGCACATAGATCCTGTTACAACCACTTAGTAGACCAAAACTACTCACTGCTTCAGTAAGTAGAAAGAAGAAAAATAATACATATGTACCAATCAGAAGCTGGTAGCCATGGTGACTTCCTTGGTATGCCAAATCCTACAGCTGATACTGCCTTTCCTTCATGATCCTCACTGTGCTGCAATACTAGTTTGTCCAGCTTTGGAAGAATGTGGAGAAATCAAAAGAGCCAGTAATAGCCACTGTGACACCAAGTTAATTTTCAGTGTAAAGTATTTGTTACTGAAGTGCAGCTTTTCCCCACTTCCCTCCAGCAGAGTCTAACTGCAGAAGTCAGAAACACTGGAGGGCTTTGAAGTGGTGGAAAAGTGCAACACCTATTTTACATTTCAGATTTTAGAAAATAACTTCCTTTTTTTATTCTCAGGCCTCGCACTGATAGGAGAACCAAGAGAACTCTGTTAATGCAGTATTGCAAATGTTCCCCACACCATCCCAACCCAGGTATAACCCTGAACAACTGAGCTGCAAATTTTCCCTCCCCATGACTGCTAGAGTATGCAATACAGAGATAAAAATAAAATACTTTCTTTTCTTTCTCTCCACTCAGCACTGCCAATTCCATAATCACTACCCACTACCTTTAGGTTTAATCCTAATTACAAGCAAACAAGCAGCATAATCTTAAAAAGCAACTTTAACATACTAATGCCTATTAGCTTAACAAAGTCCATTTTCTTTCCTGCAAAAAAAAATCAATTAACAATAAACAAACCAAAGGCTATGAGTTTTATAAACAGCTATTTTTTCAGGCATTAACAGGAAAGACTATGATACTACGGAATTTTTACTAAAAGAGGGAAAATAAATTTATTTTGTGGAGAAATGATAAAGACATTCTATATTAAAGCAGTAGGGGAAAGGATCTGGAAGCTGTATGGCAGCTGTTTCAAATAACCATCATTTGCAACTATACTAAAGCTTTTTATTTTACTGTGATAAATTAACAAAAGTCTTTATGAACTGTACACTGTTGAATTTTGGATTAAAGTATTACAGTTAGGGCTGTTTATTTCAGAGATACAGAAGACAGTAAAGCTCATTTTCAAATAAAATTATCCATATCTTAGAAGACTATGTAGAGATGAAATAGTTCTGGGTAGAAATTCAAGCTGGAAGCAAGTTACACTAACATTGCTTTTCTTGTGTACAGTTTAGTTCAGTGCATGTACACAGTGTGGCTTTTTGTATTTAAAGATTATCATTAAGTGCTTCACAAGCACCAGAGCTCTGTTAAAAAGCAGATCGTTTTCCTTGAAGAAAAGCAGACATGCATTTTCCTTCTGAGCCTGTTGCTTTGTTCATTTTTTAAACAGCCTTGCAAGCCCATCAAGAGAGTGCTGTATAATGAATTACAAAGCAATAATTCTCATTTCTCATTTACATTGATGATACTACTTCTTAAAAAAACACCTGATTTCCATTGTACATCACTGTCATTGTCTCCTCCAGGTTATCCTAGCCACTCATCACCCCAAATTACACGCAAAAATTACTTCAAAAATTTGTTGTCTTCTTATACTTGCACAGCTTCCACCACAAAGCAGGGGAGGGCACTCCTTAAACCAGTAAGGGGGCAGAAGGAGGAAACAGTCTCAGTTCTGGTTCTATTCAAATTTTTCATTCTCTTTAGCTGTGATGGAAATCTCAAATATTTTTAAGGCATTTGCTTGTTTGGAAGCAGCTTGTGTACCTGGGTGAGAAAATTGACAAGGAGCTGATCTAAAGTGCTAGATGTGCTTCCATCTGAAACTTATTTCTGTAGCCTGTCTCACCCATGAAAAGGGTGAGCTCCTCACTCTGACCCTTGCCCATTGCTGGAGCCCTCCAAGCCTCTCCCTGGAGGCCACTGTCAGCAGGGCTGGGCTGGAGAGCCCAACCTCACCTCTCAGGCAGCCACAGCCAAAGCAGTCGTCTTCCCCCCAAATCAAACAAGACAAACCCTTTTGAAGCTCCTATCCATCTTAATAAATGTTACTAAATAAAAAGCTGCCTCAGAGCACAGGGCTCAGCTCTAATGGTGTCTGATCTCACCTCTCTGAAAGCAGGTTATGAAACAACCTCACTGCCCACAGACCCCTCCACTCCTTCCTTGCAAATGAGGCATTTGACACCTGCGTTAGTAACCCACGTGACTCCACATTTCTCCAAAGCTGATTTTGGTTTTGAGATACTCAGCTTCAAGTCTATCTTTAATATAGAAAAGAGCTTTGTAACGTTCTTTGTGCCAGTTTGTCTGTTAAAAAAGCAACATATTTCAGGTGGCTCCGTGACAACATTAAGAAAATACTGAGGATACTGCAACATGGATTCCAGTCAGAGTGCCTTGCAAGTGACATAATCACTTATATATAGATATAAATAGAAATCTTTTCCACCAGTGTTAATAATTAATGCATACTTATTTTTTAGCAAGCTGTATTTTTCCTTTTAAAAATGTATAGCAGTCAAAAAGATACCTTAAAACAAAACTCAAGTGATGATAAATGATGGACCAAGGAAAACAGTGCCTACAGCTAATATGGTGACTTGAAGCTCATCACACATGATGACTTCCTGAATGCAATATTTTAAAATTAAAATGTTCGGTAATTTGTACATTTTTTTCACATTTCCAACAGAATAGATTTTTAATGCTTGGTTTAAACCACTAGACGTGTTTAGCGGTTGTGTAGGAACCAGAAAAATGTAATTGAAGGTTATAGGATAAATTACTTTGCATCAAAGTAACTACAAATTTCCATAGAACTTGCATTGTCAGGGGTTTTTTGTCCTCCAACAGAGCTATTCTAAATTTGTGATAACATTAGTGAAAACAAAACCACACAAGGAGGAGGGAATAAAGGAAGGACCAGGGTATCTCATGTTGAGCTTATACAGCCTCTACAGATGCACTTACCAGCCACACTGTGTTCTCAATGGTGCTTACACTGCTCAATTAATATTTTACTTCCAAAGACATACAATTTAAAATAAAAAATTGATTTAATGTGTTGCTTAAGTTCCCAAAGAGATATAACAGTTACATTAATAGTGACCATATTTAGGGGAAAAAAAAACCACCAAAAAAGTTATTAGTTATTGCTCTTAAGGAAAATTGGAGTCAAGATCAAAGGGCACTTTGATTTGTTTGAAAGTAGTAAATGATCCATTTCCAGATTTTGTAAAGCTAGTGTGCAATCTGTGAGTACTTGTGCCATAATTGAGAAGGAAGGCTCTCCAGCTTCACATGTCAATGCTGTAAACATGTAAATCTGGAAAATATTTTCCAAACAGGCAGCCATGTGTAAAATTTACAGAACCTGTCATGAAAGAACTGCAGCTGCAGAAGTGCAAACTTCTCGCTGTGTCTTGAAGAATCCAGATGGGGGAGGTGTGAGAGAGATTTATATTTTTTTTCCCATCATGGAGGATTCCAGCTGGATTGAGTTGTTGGTGCCATCAACTTTTAAAGCAACACTTCATCCAGTAATGAAACACTGATTATCCAATCACAAACAACAGAACAGAGGAATCTCTCTAAAAATAAAATAGAAAAAAAAATTAAAATATCTTAAGTTAATTACACCAGTATGTGAAAGACTGTGGGCTAATTTATGACCATTTTGCAACATGTCCAGATGTAACTATGCAGAGACCACCAAAGTTATATTACATGAATACAAAAAGAGGAAAAATATCAATTCAGAATAAAACAGCAGTCCAGATACACTCCTGAAAAGCAAAGCTTAGATTTTAAATAGATGCATTCATATTGTGTATATGTGCATACACAAACACACAAGCACTTAGTCTCAAAATAACCCCCACCTTACAGTCCCTCTGTGGAATCTTGGTGGAATAAAGCTTTCATAGAACCCGAAAGAAAGAAAAAAAAAAAAATAAAGATCTTGGCCTCTAGAGCAATGTCCTGAAGTACCAAATCTACATGGCTTTTTAATATCTCCAGGGATGGTGACTCAACCACCTCCCTGGGCAGCTGTGCCACTGGCTCTTTCAGTTTAGAAATCCTTCCATCACTGCAGAGAAATGGGAGAGGAGATTAATGTTCCTCCCTTACTACCCATGCAGTCTCAGCTATTTGGCACTGGATCTCTCTTCACCCTTTGCCCTCCCCAGCATGTTTGAAAGAACCACCACAGGCCAGTCACTGTAAGCATACGCAAAGGACAGTAATTCTGGGAGGGCCAAAGAGAAGTGATAAGCACACCCTACCCATTTTCCTATATACCACCTGGTCTTCCTTCCTAGCTCATCTTCCTTGGGAAGCTGCTAGAATACACAGACCAGTAGGCAGCAAAAGTCTTTGTCAATGCTTATAGCATCCTTATACAATACTATCCACCAAAGCACAGTGCAGTAGAAAGAGTTAAGCAGAGAACTCAGGGATCAGTTTTCAAAAAGAAAGAAAAAAAAAAAAAGCCCAATTTCCAGTTGAGGTGAGTTATCACAGTACCATGCCTGATTTGTGTGAGAATGTAGTTGAAAAAAAAACCTGAGCAGTCTTAAATAAAAATCACTATTAAATCCCATACCAAAAAAACCCCACAACTGTCAAATTTACATCCACGACCTTTCTATAATGGCTCAGAAAAGTTTAGTCTTTTTGTTTAAAACTTGTCCCTTGATACTGAAGCCAATTCTGGGAGATCATTTGTTCCAACCTTCTTCTAAAATCTTCACAGGACTATGCAGTATTTGCTTTCCATTTATATTTATTTTAAAAACATCTTCATATATATTTAAAAATGACATGTATAAACTACCAGATGGCACAGAAAACAATGACAATTTGATGAATACAGAAATCAGTGCAACTATTTCTAACACCACTAATATGTAATATTTTTAATATGTAATATACTGGTATAATATACACTATTTCAAAATTAAATCTGCACTTAAATGCCAATATCCTCTCCTTCTGGCTTCTCACTTTATGACACTAACACAGGATCTCATTCACCAAGCCAATTGAAATTTTAATAAAAGAAAGCTGGAGTTTCTAATAAACTCCCGCAGCGAGTGGATAATACTAAACATCTTTAGCAGCATGGTGTTTTTTATTATTATTTTAGCTGTATATTAATATGCTAGTATTTGTAAACTCTCTAGTGTCACCAGATTTATTTCAGAAGGCTTCTCTGCATTCTTCTTTTTGCAAAGTGTATGTGACAATAAAATAATAATTTCAGTGGATCTTTACTATATAGATATCTAAGGCAAGAAAGAAGCTTACCTTAAAAAGCAAACTTTTGACATTATTCATTTGCCATTTGGGAAGACAGAATATTGGATTTTCTTATGGAGGGTAAAATCATAACAGGAAGACTGGCAGCATGGACCTTGTGAAGATTTATTACAGATTTTTATACAGATAAAATGCACGTGTTTTTTTTCTTTATGTACCCACAACCTGGTAAAATGTGCATGGAATATGCTGCCCAAACACCAGCTCAAACCTGCAACTACTCATAGCCAACACCATGCCGTGGACTTAGGGAAAATGCTTTGAATATTTTTCAGACCTCATCAGCATCACTTGCAGCCCTGCAAAGCCCCATGTGACCAGAGAGCAGTGGAAGGCACCAAAGCTCAGACCCAAGCTTTCCCTTTCCTGCCTGGCAACAAAGAGCTTTTCCCTATGGAACCCAAGCTACTGGTCTGCTCAGCCTCCAGTCCCCAAGGCTTCTAGGATTCTAACACTGCTGGCATTACTGGTTGCAAGGGACCACATAAAGCCTTTGAAATCAATCCCAAAATGGCCCTTTGTCTTCAGCAGACACAGAAAAAGACATCCAGGAATCAAGTTCTTCTCTTTTGAGCACAAAAATCTACCTACAGTGTTGAATTCAAGCAGGTTTCCTCCAGAATTTGTGTGGTACGTACATTAGCAGTGTGTTTAACAACATATACATAAAACCTTGTACTAATTTTCATAGATATTTAGCTTTCTGTTGCTGAAAACAAACACACACAACTTTCTTATCTCATTTCAGGATAACAGCTGTGATTGTCACTGATAAAAAAAATTACTTGCTTGATACCTGAGCTGCCTGTGCACTACCATGCATTCATTATTTCTTCCGCATTGTTGGCTAAGCTCTCAAACTTTATAATGCAGGAACTTTTGCCCTTAAAATGCCAAAGTTTGTAGTAGGTTTTGGCAACTTTAAAAAAAAAAACAAACACAAAAAACAAACACCTGCATTCATTGGCTTGCAAATGAAAAGTATTCACAGAAAAAAAAAAAATCCTCCCATAAGCTGAAGCAGCTCATCATTAACATTCAAGGAATGTGAACACAGGCTTCATAGAAAACCATTAAAGGATAAGGCAGCTTTCAGCCTATTTTAAGAATTCCAGAGAAATTTTGCATTCTCTTTCCCATGATGCCATGGTGATGTCAGGCTGCATTTCAAATAAAATGACAATGAAATCATTTCAATTCCATGCAATGTGCAAAAAAAGTCAGTTTTTCTCTTGACAAACTGAAGCCTAAAGTAATTAAGCACTGCTGTGTGGGTGGTAGCTTCTTCCTCTGAAGTCAGCCTGAGATAATTAGCATATTAAAGTCAAAATATCGTGTGCTGTGCTGATAGATAGATAGATGGATGGAGAGATTGGGCATCTATTAAATGATCCATTTTGTTATGCTCACTGGGAAATATGCCACTGATGCCAATTAAAAAATATATATTCCAAGTGAATATTTCTAAGTGACACAACTTCTATTCATGAAATTTAATTTATTATTTACTGATCATGAAGTACTTAAAGATATAAAAAATCTGGATAGATGTCCTGGACAGGATGGATTACAGACAATAAGTATATGCAGTAATTGAGATTTATTGCATACAACATTGGGGGTTTTAATTACTCTGGACGAGAGGCATGAGTACAGTTAAAGTTTAGGGAAACTGGGAGATAAGAACAGAAGTGCAGTTAGGATGCAAAAAGTTTACAGACCCCTCATTACCCAATTGCCACAATCACACAGTGTGATTTACATCATTTTTAGCTAAGATACCAAGCTAATTCCCTTTCATCATTAAATCCTTAACTAAGGTGATAATACAATACAGCAGAAATAAACATCATCTAAGACTTCTACATTCTCAAATTTTCCGTTGTAAAAAAGTTTTTTTTTCTTTTTTAATAGCAAAATATCCCTCAATACCTATTCATAATTAAATGTATTCAAGTCTACATTTTTGGCATCAGAAAAGTAAATGATCTAAAAGTAAGGTATACCAGCAGTGATTAATTGGTACTACTTGTCAAGATGTATCACAGCAAGGCCTTGCACTATAAAAACTCATCAAAAATTCCACATATAACTAATATTAACATGTATTATCAACACTGTCTTTAGTGCATGCTTCTGTCACTCCAACAGTAAAAAGTTTCTGCCATTAAGATGTGAAGAAAATGCTTCCACTAAAATTGAAAAAGAGCACCTGTTTTTATGCATCGGATTTGGATTTCGTTTGCAGTGATTTCAGAGTGCAGACACTTGCACTAATTCTGATTTGTCTGGTATCAGAACACACGTCATGCTTCAGCAACAAAGGGCTAAAGGGGAGGGTTTGCTCTGAGAAAAATTACCAAAAGAGCCAAATCTACATTCTATCTACTCTGCAGGTTAGGTTTGATCTCATTTAAATGCTTTGAATGAGATTTGCTCTTCACTGTAACTATGACAAATGCCACAGAACTAAAACTATGTCTTCTTAAAATTAAGGATAGGAATTTCTGAGGCTCAGAAGTTGGACTTTTTCATATCGACCAAACGTAAAAGAATACCATATGAAAATACACATGCAGTGATATAAAAATGCTAATGAGTTTTCTCAGGAAGAAATCTAATAAATGTAAATAATCAATATTTTAATGTTCATATCAGATTCAGCTCTTGCTCTGAAGCACCTTGCTTAAGGTACTCAGATTCCAGAGAGGCCAGCATTTGAGTAAGCCCAGTATTTGTGTTACTGTCTACAGAATAACAGACTGTCTTAAGACCTTTCTGTTTAACAGATTTAAGCTAAAATCCTAGACTGAATGTGGCTTTAAAATTATCCTGAGGAAAGTTTAAGAATCTGCAAGGGCTCAGCCTCACAGCAACTGCAATCCAAATATATTTTTTGTAACAGCAATATTTATTCAGGGTTTGTATTGTATTTTCAATAGACATTTTTCAATACTAGCATAATTAAATTTTTTAAGTATGGTATAAAATATGTAACTTCCAGTATAGCAGCATGCATATACCTTTGCTGCAAGGTATTTAGCACACTGGTAAAGACTCATGAGAATGGAAAAATCTACATATTAAAAAAAAAAAAAAGGAAAAAATGGTCCTTTAAAAGAGTATAAGAGAAGAACAGGCAGAGCAAACAGAATAAGGAGTTTACTTGCTTCCCCCTTATTCAAGGTCAATAGAGTTATGCAGATTTACTTTAGTCTAATGAAAACAAATTCTAAAAAATCTGACAAGAAATTCAAATCCTTCCAAAATTAATGTTAATCATGAGCACTAATAAATGCAATATTTATAAATTTAAAATAATGAAAAATTCATGATGAACTTACTTTAAAAATTTGTACTTAAAATAATCTATGTAAGGCTTATTTTAAATGTCTGCAATTTTGAACTTTTTTCAAGGTTATTTTTTCACTTTTGAGCATTTTTTTCAACCTTTCCTTTGTATCCTAGAAATTCCCTTTACCGTTAATGAAATTTGAAATTCTCTATTACTAATATGAAATCTAGGGGTGACATTTGGAAAAACAAAAATATTGTATCAGGCGAGCAATCAGGCAATACAAGTGCATTTTCTGTTGAAAAATCAGCCATAAATGTAAAAGGTGATTACTGCCAATAGCTTCCCACACACACTTCCCCCAACCCCAGTCATCTTTGACAGCCAATTTACTTTTTAGTTCCCCAGTGCTGCTGTGCTCAGCTGCTGCTTAAGGAAATGTAGAATGCTTAAATCCTTTACAAGTTATATATTTTCTTCATATATAAATTGGGTGTTTTTGACAGCAATTTATGATACTTTCGTTGGCTTATGGTTTTCATTTTAGGAGTATCCAAAAGGTGTAAAGGAAAATCATCTCTGGTAATTGAAATCTAGAATTTGCACCAAAATGCAAGTTTAATTAACCTGCATTCCTCTCGCCTTCCTCTCAAATTTTATCCACAACCATGATGCTCAATTTAAAAAATAAATTAAATAGAAATCAAGAAGTGGTTTTCAAATAATCATCCTCACATCAAACATAAACAATAGAACTAGATTATAAATTTTAAGAAGAAATCAACAAGACACCTTAGCATACCTACTCTTCAATCCAACATGAAGTCATCTTCCACAGGAAGAAAACCTGTAGGTTGCCTTCCAATTCCTAAAAAATCTTTTTTCAATTTGTGACATTGCACCTGCTTTACCTACCAACCCCTCCTGTAGACAGGTTTTCTGATTTAACACAGACAGAGAAGGAGCTTGTCAGAGGCCAAGCTGCTGGCAGAATTTTTGGAAGGATTTTAAAAACTGAAGTCCACAGGTCTATCTTTCCCCTCACCAAAATTTGACACAAACAAAAGTAATTTTTGACATTGTTACTATTCCTTTTATTAGACCATCACATCCTGCCTCAGACTTATCTAAATTTCACTCTCATTCTCTGTGGACACAATGTTTTTGACCCACCCCAGAGCTCTGGGAAAATATCCTGTAAGGGACTATAAATGAAAGTGTGGACATTGTATGGTTTCTTTCAAAGGAATACTTCTTCCCTTTCTTTTGATTTCCTCAGTAAAGACAGCTACTCATCAATTACATTATGTGCTATATCCCTATACGGTTTTATAACAGATGTAATATATATTCACTATATGTCATCATCATAATTAATCTGAGGAGCTTTATAGCTTCTGCAAAACCATGTTCCTACAGCATTCTGTCAGTGGAATTTTTTTAAGATGCAGAAACATTTTCAGTTTATAGAGGACACCAAGGCTCAAAGAAGTAGGATAATTTGTCAGCCATCACAAGTCAGTTCATGAAGTAGGCAGACAGCACAGGTGTCCTAAATACCAACCTCCATGACCTTTTCCAACCTGGGGTCATGATTCCTTCTCTCATTTATCCACCTGAAGCCTGTGAACAGTGACACCAGTGAAGTGAACATCACAGCAGATGTGAGAATCCTTTTTCTTCAACCCCACCCCCCAGGGTGTTGCAGAGCATATAGATACATAACTGGCACAATTCTATTTATTATATCTAACAGCTTTCTGCAGAGGACAACTTTACAAAGCAGAGTTTTTGGAGACAAAAACCCAGCGATTAATTTAAATCATGAGAGTGGAAATTCAGAAGTAACAGGTACTAGGTACTCACTTGCCTCTAGCACAACCTATTAACCATTTCAGTGTAAAACAACATATGAGCAAAGTGAGGCAACAGATGTTGCCTGTCTGGACAGTAGACTGAAGAAATTCTGCAGACTGAAGCAGAAGACCAAAAGAATAAGTAACCTGCACAGCAAGAAAAATGTAGAACTTCAGATGAGTGTTCTCTTACAATAATCAACACTGTACATTAGTAGTTCTATTTATAATAGCAACACTACAGGTGCTTATGAGGGCGTTCCTTTGTTGTGTTATTTGCAATTATGTTTTGCTGTCAAAACAAAGAAAGCAATTAGGAATTTCCACATGAACAGACAAGGTTTCTCTTTTCCTCACAAACAGCACAAGTAAACACCTTAACCCACATGCGTGGTTGGGATTAGGCACCCACATCTCCTGCCTACAGCTGCCAAGTTCTGTGCTGTTCCATGTGTAATACTTTTGTGCCAATTATTAAATGAACTGATTTGCACTTAAAAATAATCTGCATATTAACTAGGAACTTTAGTTGCAGACTAAGTAAAAAGAGATGTAAAAAACCAGAAAGTGCAATTGTGTATCACAGAAAGTCTAATGAAAAGGGGTAGCTGGAAGGAAAATGTCTTGGGGAGGGGAAGCTGAGGTACAATTGAAGGCCTCTCACCATCATTGTTTCTCTCTTGAACAAAGTCGGTCTCAGCAGCTGATCCTTCTCCACTTGCAACTTTCTGGGGAGCAGCAAGAGGAAGAGCAGAGAGGCTTCTGGCACATCAGGCATCAGTGAGCTCTGGATAACAAGCTGCAGTGATGACAAAATGACCAGCTCCTGGATTCTCTGCCACGAAGTAAAAATGCTATTTTCTGTCACAGCCCAGTCACAGCGGATAGGAAAGTGATTATTCTACTATTGATTGAAAAAATATAAAAATATGAAAATGGGAGTACATTCTTAAAAGTTAGAAGCTTTGAAGGTTGGCAGGCAAGCAGGTAAGAGGCCAGATACAGAAGAATAAACAGCAAAACGTTGCACTGCATGCATTTTCCAGATATTTTTGAAAATTGCAGTTATCAAATAGAAAAACACAGCCAGGTAGAATGGATAGTTTCACAGTTTTATGAAGCTCTGGATTACCTCAGGCAGTCTAATTTTCCATTTAAAAAATGGTTGAATAGTTAAAAAGCACTAAACTCCATACATTTCTATTTATTACAATTAGCAGTGTTCAAAATTCTCAATTAATAAAGCATTTTACTTTGATGATTATAATTTAGTTTGTCCTTTGTCATGAACAGGGTAAGCACAGAGAAATATTTAGGACTGTATCTTTTATATAGTACCAGACACAATGTTTGCATTCTTGAAGACAGAGTGACATCTAAAGGGATTTTGAAATAATCAAACCTTGCACATTGAATCCAAACTGACAAAGTCAAGGGCATGTCATATTTTTGAAAACTGATGAGTTTTCAGGTTTGCTGTGGTTGATTGTCCCAAGTAACCATGAAAAGAGGATCAAATTCCAATTTTAATGACATGCCTCAGGGTGCCCTGAGGACAACTGCCATTTTTATCTTAGATTCTGCAGGTCCTCAGTGAACAAAAGGGGGAAATCAGCTTTGAATGGATTCCTTGCACTGTTGTCAAAAGTAATCCAACTGCTCTAAATATCTATATCCTAAAATATTTTCTTACAGCAGTTTTTATTAATCTGAAGCATTAACAGTGCAGAATATTTAAATAGCATTTTTAGCTACCAATTCTCCAAGCAGATCTCATGTTTCCTAACCAATAGGCATTATAACCAGTCCTTCATAACTGGAGTCTCTCTCTAAAATACATACACACACAAAGATCAAAATACAGTATCTAATAGTTAGATTTGGGATCCAGGCGAGTATTTGCACACATAAAAATACTTCCACCATACGGTAGAAATATTAAATTATATAATTCCAGATATATTTCTGAATATAAAAGCCAATTTGGGGGAGGGGGGGGGAATAAAACATTAAAATCAAGTTTATAATATCAAAGACAACGGAACAGCAGAAATGTACAGCATGCATGTGGTAATGATGAGTTAAGTACCTTTACAATGAACCTTTATTTCATTCTCCTGTTAAGTATCTTCCTGAACTCACTGACAAGGAATAGAAAAATTCCTACATTAAAAACATATTTTTCCCCTTGGGCTGAAATAATAGTAAACTCTTGTGAATTTGTTTCCAAGGACAGGGGGGTGGGGAGTACTGTCTTTAAATGTCTATTCCTTAGAAGTATTTACTAGAGAAGAGAAAAACAGGCATTTCATCAGCTAAGTAATACTCATAGCAAACCTGTGGTAAAAAAAGAACATAGAAAACTGTTCTGAAAAGCCGTTCAAAATAATATTTACTGTGTATCAGCTATGGGAGAGTGGTGTCTCTTGCCTTAAGATAATATTTACCCATACAACTGATTTTGGTTTTTGTTGTGTTTAAAAAAAATTAAAAATAAAAATACTCATTCCTATTAAACTTTACTAAAACTACAGTATTTCCTTTTCAAGTCAGAGGTACTCGGCACAGCTAATGTAAAATAAAAATTGGGACCTGAGGCACACATACAATAAATAATGACAGACCCTTTCAGCAAGTCTTAATCAAGGAGATTAAAGCAACATGTAACTCTAGATGCATGATAATAAAACAAGTGGTGAAAAATAATAAATGGAACATACAGAAAGATAGCTATCTCTACACTTCAATTAGGCTTTGTGAACACTATCTTTTTTCTTCCTCCTCCAGCACTTTCAAACATATTGTAACTGTCTTAATTTTTTTATTATTTTCGAAAGAAGAATTCACATAAAGAGGAACATTTGAGTTCTTATTTAAAATATTTTTATTATTATTATTTTTTGTAGGCTATTTGAAATAGCCTGTGATTAGCACTGGCTTTGGGTCCCATTCAAATCCTCATCAACTTCCCACGGCAATCCAGGTTCTCACCCCATGTGCTACAATTCTGATAAGGATTCCCAGATAGCCAGGCAGGCAGGGCTCTGAAGACAAAGAAAGGACAGAACCAGAATTGTCTTTATTAGACCACGGATGAGTGTCTATGGCTGCAAAGAAATCCATTTGCACTGTCTCTACAATGCAGTTTGAACTTTTCCTTTGTTTGGCAGAGCACATCAAGTCTGATTTAACAATTCTCTTTGTGGTTTTGCTTTTCTCTGTATAACTTCATATGTTTACAGAAGGATAGATGCATGAAGACTTCTGATAAAGTATCAAAAAAATAACCGTTACTACACATCCTTGTTTACAATTGAGAACCATTAATAGAAAGCATGAGTTATAAAAATCTCTCCACATATCAAAGTCATGACAATTTCAGCTGGTAGCATTTTACAAGTCATGGTCATTTATCGCACTAAGAAAAAACAAAAACCTCACTTTGCATCAAGAAAGCAAGTATTAGCTCTCCAACTAGCAATGCCAAAGTAAAAGCTGGTATCCACAAATCTGAAGGAGTTTCTGGCATAAATTTCTACACAGTTGACATGCTGTCAATATTGACATTACATTTTATTCCTGAAGCATTCCTGGTTAATAATATCCATAAGCAAAACAAAAAAGTTAGCTTGGCAGCAGCAACCTGGAGTTTTGATAGAGAACAGAACTGCACTGTGAGAGGCCCTGTCCAGACCAAGAATCAGGGATAGTCCCTGATTGAACACCTCAACGTGGAATTACCAGGAGAGAGCAAGGGATAGAAAGCAGAGCCCAGGCTCAGTGACAGGGAAGGGGGTTCCTGGTTGCCCAGTAGGTCACATAGCCTCTTCTTGAGTCCACAAAAGGTAACCCAGGATTTATGTGATAGAGAAAGAGAAATGTAGTCCTGCAGGCAATGCAAAATAAAAATCTATGCAGACTGGGAATATTTTTTAAAAGCAAGACTTAAATTTAGCCAATTTATATCTATACTTTTTTTGCATTTGTTGTTGTTTTTCAAATTTTAAAGGAAATAAGTTGCCATTGAGTAGATCAAGTGGGGTTCTGAATTTGATTTTTAGGAGGATGTATGCAGGAAAACACCCACCACTAATCCACTGAAATAACCAAATCTTAAAAATCAAAAAATAACCCACTAGATTATCTTTATTTCAAACACTCTTTAACCAGATGAGGGTTTGTTCATTTAAGGGAAAAAATAATTATATATATGCTTTCTAAAGGGCAAAGAGGCTAAGAAAATAATATGTTCAGTTCACAGTAGAATGAGTCACAGATGCAAAATCTCAAATATTCCGGTATCTTTGTCACAGCTTATGCACATATCAGTTTCAGCAGAAGAGAAAAAGCAAGCTCAAATAACAAGGAGATTGATCAGGCAACAAAAGAACACAGAAAATGAGATCAATAGCAAAAATTAATTAACTAAATATATCTGAGTACATCTCTTGTGTGCATGAAAGCAGAAACAGACAAACTTAATTACTTCATGAATGTCCAGTTGTCTCCTCTGAGCAGTCATCCTGCTGCCACAATGCCCCCCTTTCCAAATTTTTCTATATAAACATTCACATTCTATGTTACCTAGAGCCTAGAGGAGCTTTTCAGTCTCAGCTACACATCCCTGAGTCAGGACGCACAGACATAGTAGGCAGCAGGACTGGATGCAAAACCATTGCACTTCAGAAATACTTGGAGAAATGGGACAGAAATAGACACTCTACTCAATTTCAGTTTGTTTTTGCTGGAACCTTGTTGTGTTCCTGGACCATAAAGAGAGAAGCAGCAGAGACAGAGGATACCCACACATCCAACCCATGCCCCAACTATCAGCCAGCCTTAGCTACGTCAAACGGTGACACTCAGGATGCTTCTACCCTGTCCCTCATGAGGGACACTCAGAACAAGGAGCAGGCACAGACAGAGCTACAGAACTTCTTCCTAAATATCCCGACTTTCACCTTTCTCTTGCCTTGCTGTATAATCAAATAGAACAGATCTATCAGGAAGAACTGTAAGAAACCCGTAATAGAACCTCATACCATAAGTGATAAATGAAGGTCATCTTGGAAAGTGTCCAAACTAGAGGCATCCCAGTTAGACTAAGAATGTCTCTAACAGACATAAAAAAAAAGGTGCCAACTTCTGTATGGACCTCCTTAAACATAAACACCAATGGAAATTAAAATCAAGCAACAGCCCGCCAGTGACACTCCAATAATTCATTTTAAATTAATGGGTTCAATGGATATATTAGAAAATCTAAAAATGCTAGTTCCCCCTTTCTGGAATTATCTTAAATCTGAAGTACAAGACAGAGGCTTTTAACTTCTCAATTAAATAAAAGTAGTCAGTAAGACATGACCGGTAATTTACACAAGACATTCTTTCCAGCATTTCATGCTGCTCTCTTTATACTAGGCTCAGTAACTCTGCTGTTTACAGATCAAGAGAAAAGTTAACCAAAACAAGCTATTCAAAGACTCCTAATCCTAAAGCTTGTTTTAAGTTACATATGGATTTCAATTTACATGCTCACTCTTTGAAAACTGAGATCTCAAAACATTATTCTGACATTTTATCCCAATCCAGGAAAATTACATGAACACAGCTATTTAGGGACACATCAGCATAGGAAATACACTGGAAAGGACCTCCTAGATTATTCAGGGATGATTATACCACCATGTGTTTTGTAACACCATTATAGATACGTGCATATACAAGCAATGGCGCCTGATGGTAAGAAACCTTTCATTTCTGATTTAATTACAAGCCATTTGTATATATTTGTTGGTGTATGAACATTGCCTTTTGGCTTCTAAAACACTGTTCTTTACGTTTCACACAAAATAGGCTCTCCACTGCCCTAAGAACTTCAGAAGACCTCTCTCACCTGTCTGACACTGAATTTATCATTATTGACTAGGGGTTAACACCTGATGAACACTATGACCACCTTTTCACATATCTATCTTTACTTTTTTTTTTTCTTTTTCTGTTATCTCTTATCAGTTAAGAAATCATTTTGAAAATCAGAGACTTCCTAATGCACAGATTTCACTACATACAGTACAGTGCCAGACTAGCTGGGTTGCTTTGGCAATGCTTTGCTTTCAGAAGCCTACTCAGATCTTTAGGAATCACAATATCCTTTAGCCCAGATTCTTCATATTAACTACCTACTAACAAGTACAGGCTTTCTATGATAATAAAGGTTATTTCTATTCACTGCCCACGTCTACTTGCGTGCATTACAGCACTCTTTTTTGGTTACTTCTGAAAAATATATCAATAGTAAAACTCCAAAGTTCTTCCCCCTCCACCCTCCCTTTCACAGAACTAAGAATTGAGAAAACCTCTTTATATAAAAAGTCCAGAGTATTCAGACTTGCAGAGAAAAGCAGAACACAGATAAAAGTTCATCTGACATAAAAAAGAAGGATGGTCAAGACAAAGTGTGCTTTGCAAACCGCAAGCCTCAGTGGCCTTCTGAAAGGAGAATGGTCCTTCCCAAGGTTAGGAGGCATCTTTTTTCACTGCAGGTGATCCAGGATTAATCTCAAACAAAGAAGTAATGATTACAAATTACAGACCAATTTCTATCTTGCCTGCTGTGACAAAGATTACTGAAAAATTGGTTCACTCGCCAATGATGAGCTCTCCAACTTGGTACACACTAAAATTATACAGAACTATCATCCAGATTTTTGGCCCCTGATGTAATTGAAATGGCCCTGGAAACATGACCAGTATTTTCTTCTGCACATAGACCAGCAGTCACATTTCTGGACCTGTGGTCCTGAATTCACAAGCCTTAGGGAATATTTTTTTAGTTTTACTTTTTCCTAAATTCATGCCAGTAACTGCAGCAATGAAACTGGCTAGTGAATATGCCCAAATTGTGGGACTAGTCCTCAATGGGTGCCTCCATTCACTTTTTCAAGATGTTCAAGCTGGTCTGGAGGAAACAAGACAAATAATGTTGTATTTCATGTTTAAATTCCCCTCAGCGTGACCTCAGAACAATTAGGTCTACTTGTAGAATCTGAAAATGGAACCACATTTATTTCTGCAGGACTTATCACTGCATCAGAAGAGATTAATAGTATCGTGACACCCAAGGAGAAGACAAGTATTGAAGGGTGGATAGGGTGCTTTTATAGGATATGTGATAACTTTGAAAAGGACAATACAAAAATACTCTTTCTGGGGAACAGGAGACACTAGGCTGAAATGAGGTGATGTCTTGTCCAATGTTCAGATCTCTAATCTAATTGGTTTATAACTTGTTATCCTTTGATGCTCTAAATGTGTTTTACGAGCTCAGAAAACGCTGTAGGGCAATATTATTCCTCAGTGGCATTTCTTTCCATACAGTACAGGAAACCTACTCCCTAGAATTGCTCTATTCCAGCTCAGGGGCTTTTTGAGCAACAGAAAAAATAAGAACAAAATTCTCCCACGGAAAGAGAGGGGCCTCTCAGGCTAGCTGGAGAGGAGAGGCAGCAGATTGTACACACCAGAACAACAATTTTAATAAGACAGATAACCTGAGTATCAGTTGAATTTGGAAATAAAACAAAAGGGGTGGGGGGTGTGAAATAGGTGATTACACAAGTATTCAGGAAGGAGGTTATTGAGCACTGGAACGAAGAACAGGGAAACAGGCTGGGGGTTAACACATCTTTGCCAAAAAGCACCTCCAGTTCAGAACATTAAAGCAACTTAAGAAGAGCAGGATAAAGTGTTAGTCTCTCCAGTTAACGGATAAGGAAACTGAAGAACAGAAAGGCAGATTACTCAATGTCACACAATAAGATATAAGGAAGGCAGAAACAGACCCCAGGTCTCTTGATCTCAAAATCTCTCAATTTCATTTAATGAACTTGCCTCCCAGATGCAGAGAGATATCATAGTGCCTTAGGGCAAATCCAGATTTTCATAACTAAGCAGGATGTGAATCAAAATGGATAAGGAATTTCATTCTGAGTAAAACACTTGCTTAAGATATAAAAATGCAAAGAAGGGTTTTAAAATGTCAAACAGTTTGGAAAGAGACCTTTGCTCACCAAAGTAGAAGAGCCTTCTTTCCTGCATCTCCTTCTGCAAACTCATAGAATATACATTCAGAATTTTCCCAGATGAGCTAGAATGTTGGGTGCTTCAAATTTTCTAAGAGCTACAGTGCTCAGGAAACTGGGAGCATAAGGAGGAGGAATAAATAAAAGGACACTTTCAACATTTCTGCAACTAGAAAGATCTCAGGCATGTACAATGTGTGGGGCAGGCATGCCCCAGACTGCGAATACACGGGAGAAAGTAGGAAAAAAGTGGCAGGACAACAATTCCCAACTCATGTTTCATGGGTAACTCCCTACACACAAAAGCCTTCAGTATTGTTAATAGTCACGAGACAAGTAGGCAAAACATGATGCTGCCCACAGTGCAGCTCTTACTCAGTACTGTCACCTGTGGACCTGCAAAGATTGGAAAAATGCTGCTCTAAGTTCATTTAGCCCACTTAAAGACTTGAAGGAAACAGAAATACAGCTTTATTTAATGTTCTAAACTGCTCTCAGTATATGAGGTGATTGGACAGCCGTGCCAGTTTGTGTTCAGTCTGCACGTTATGTTGATGTGAGCTTATATCTTTTTAATGCAGCATGGTTACACTTACAGCAGTTTGCAGCTTCCCCAGGAAACCATTGTAAATGGGACCTCTGCCCAATTGTTTTTATCCCACTTAAGTAAATAAATTAAATATGCTAATTAGCACCCTATTAGCTCACAGCAGGGAGTAATCCAGGGCACTTTGATTGGAAATTATTCTGTCATCCAGGAAACTGCTCTGTAACAGAATGTAAACTGGCCCAATTTTCTCTTTTTACTAACTGTGGATGTCATCCAAACAAGAGCAACGCCACTGAGCACAGTCTATAGGACACAGTGATGTTTCAGTGAAACCTCCTTTCAGTTTCCCATGAGTCTGGCCTACAGATTTGCTGCAAATCCCAGGACGAGAGATGCTGTCTGCATTTAAATTTGGGAGTTATTTTGTCAAAATCACTTTTAAGCATATCATTTATTTTCCTCCCTACAACTGGCATTTCAAACATTGCTCCAGAATACTTTCTGAACTTATCACAAATCCATATTAATATTAACTCTTCTTTTTTTTTTTTAATGCCAGAAATATTGAGGCTGGGACACAGCAGAAGTACATCTGTACAGAACAGGAAAATGTGGGATATAACAGCCACAAACTCCCAACGCTAGTATTTTCAAAGTGCAAGAAAAAACAATTACCTTTTTACATAATTAATGTAAAATACATAGTTTAAATATACCTAATATATCTATTTTACTTCTCTGCTAACAAAGCAGAATTGCCAACCTAGTTAGTGCATATCTGTACCATCAGCCTGGCAACAAGATGATGCTGTAATACAGGCACTGAGAGAAAAATCTTAATAAAAAAGCAGCATGTTTTCCAACCTGGCCTTGCAGAAACACCCATTTTCAAAGAGCTTTGGGACTTTTGGGGATTAGATGCTGACACATCTGTCAGGTTGCCACTGAGCATGTCAAAATCTCCATTGTGGTTTGATTTATGCAATGAAGCTTAGTTACGTTATAGAGATACTGGTAGCACACTTTCTTTTGTTATTAAATTTATATGAAAAGTTACAGAGATTACCTGTGGATTTTCTGACTGCCACTTAAACCAGAGAAGAACCTCAATTTTTAATCTGCTGAATACAGAGGCAGTTTGGTGCTTGCTCACTATAAAACTTTTAGATCTTCCTTCTGAAAAGACCCATATTGAAGCATGATAGTGCACAGATTTAAGCCCCCAAAATACAGTTAATTTTTAATATAAAATGTATCTATCGATTACAAGCATTTTTTTCTTTATTTAAAGCAGTAGAATCTTTCAACTGGCATAAGATCTAGTTTTGTCTTGTAGGAAATTACAGTCTTAATTCATTAATAAAATTGTGCTGTTCATGTTCACTATAGGGCCACAGTTATTGAATCTTAATATCCAGTTACAGTATAATTGCTGCATTTACATATGTGAGTGCTAGCCACTGGAACCAGTATTTTAAATTTCAAAGGCTCTATTTTAAGGTTTGGAAATTCAAACTAAGGAAAGTAAAACAAAACCTTGAGTAGCATACCACAGTCCTCTAGTGTTTCAAATCTACACTAACAACTCTTTCAAAAGAGAATTTTTTAAACATAAAGGAAGAGAAGATGGCTAATGTAATATGGGTCTGCTGCCTCCAGCTTAGCAATGCCAGTCAGGTAGCCCAAGGATCAGGTCTTGCTTGTGGTCTCAGGAAGGATAGTTTTGTTCTGTATGTTTACAATCCCTGACAAAACACAACTGGTTCTCAGGGATGCCCTCCTTTACTAACTAAGAATATTGTGTGCTGTTTATCCAGAACTGCTTATAACCATGCCCAATGGGTTTGTCCACAATAAGTTTATTTTATTTTTCCTTTACAACTGAGATGCTGGGTTGTTCACTGAAAGCTAAATAGGAAACATCAGTGGCTTGCAGCAACAATGTGAACGGACTCAAAGGACTGGATACAGGCCTGTTATATAAATTCTCTATCTGCTGTTTAGGAATGACCTCTTCTATGACTAGAATATATGCAGAATAGGACCTATTTTTTTTCAACAAGGAACAAAAACTCACAGCCCCCACAATGTGACATGTAAGAGGGTGGTATTTAGACAAATGAAGCCACTAAGAAAACTGCAGCTCTCTGACCAAGCATCACTTCCCAAAACAGCCAGAGAAGTACCCAGGGCCAGTAGCCACAACACGGAACCTGCTGGTGAAAAACCCTCCTGTGGAGTATCCTGGATCTTTCATGGTCCCTTCCAACTTTTACCATTCCATGATTCTGTGACATTGGAGCAGATCCAAGCCCATCTGTGCCTTCACTGCTGGAAAATGTTGACTAGTTGATATCCCACAGTCATCATCAGAGAAGACCAGAACATCCCCAAAGAAGCCAGGGTGACTGGAACTGCACTGCTGGAGAGGAGACACCATGGTCCACTAAGCATTTATCTGCTCCAGTAACTGCAGGTTGCATAAGTTGAGTATGTCTGCCACACATATTTATTTAACCTCTTGAAATGTGATGTGGAGAGGTGAAGGAGCTCTGAATGCTTTTACACATTTACAGTTGCTGGGAAAAACATTTCCTTGAAATCTACATGTTCAATATCTCACTTCGAGTCTGGCCTTCTGAAAGGAAAATTCACAGCCTGGCATCAGGAATGAAGAAACAGAGAGGAAAATCCCTATTGACACATTAAATTAGATATGTTTGCAGGGCCGCCAGAGACAGCACTTACTTTGCTGCAGCTTCTGTGGACGAGTTACAGCAGAAAACCCTGACTGCTACCAGGTAATTCTACCTGCTAATTACTTGGGAAGACTCAGGTACTAAACTGACCTGAATGTTTCCACGGGTCCTGGGACCCATTAAAGGAAAGAACTTTAAAAAGCTACACAGTGATGCTGACAGGAACTCTGGAGCTGTTGAAAATCCATCAAAAATATTCCTGCAGCATAATGACCGGAGTTTCACTCAGCCCCAATCTGTGCAGGCATTTGCATTTACCAGCAGTTACAACAAAAATAAGTGCTTTAACGGGGTAATGAGGTGGCGATTTTTTATTATTATTTCTTTTTCCTTTTCCCCTCGTATTGTGCCTATAAAAAGCCCGCCCAGCTGCGGCCCCGGTGCCGCCGAGCAGCGAGGCGCTGCCAACGCCGGCACGTCGGGCGAGCCTTAAACGCTTCCATTTCGAACCAGGGTGGTGGAATTCTCTAAGTGAAGCTGACATTCCAACGGGGGGGCGACAAGGACACAACACCAGAACAAGCCCAACGCGGCAGAACTTGGCGCGGGTTCCCAGCGCCACCTGCC